>NW_007732667.1:91858-116780 GCF_000696425.1 Galeopterus variegatus
TCCGCTCCGCTGCCGCCGACGCCCACGCGGTGGCAGTGCCGCGCTGTGTGTCCCCTCGGCCCGGTCAGCGCCAGCACAGCAAAAGTTTTAACGCTGTGAACGCTCCCGGGCCTCGTGCTCTCCCGGCGGGCGGGCTGGCTGGGGGCGATTTGCATTCACCGCCCCGATGGCGGCTCCGGTTGTCCCCAATCCAGCGAATTAGCACTTGGGGACTGTAGTTGAGGCGAGTCTGTTGATGTTTCCAGGAGTGCGTTGCTTTGTGTTGGCTTTGGGGAACTAGGCTAAGATGAGCAAGCTCCAGCCTCCCTTTCCGTGGGTGACACACCCGCACCGCCACCATTTCGGAGGCGCCTTCCCCTCCCCGCCTCCCGGGATCCTGACCTCCTTAGGCAGGGGAGGACACGAGGAACCTCCTGCTCCGCAGCTGTCCCGGCATGCCCTAATTCCCGGGACACGCACGGGGCGATAAGCTCGTCTGACCTCGTTTGACCCCGCCGCAGGCGCCAGGCGCCCTCGTTTAGTGTGCGGCATCGAGAGCGAGCCTACTTTTCTTTCTGCTCCCTGGAATTTTTTTCTTCCTTCGCTTTTCTCCTTGTGGCTGATCTTATGCACCCCGACTGCTGCCTAAACCGCCCTCCACCCCCGCCACACACAGGCACATATTTGCCACTCTCCTTTTTTACTTTAAATAGAACGTTCTGAGGGCTGTCTGGGCCCGCCTGGCACTGGGAAAGAGGGAGGTCTGTGGCTGTGGAGGCGAGTCCTGTCACTGGGCCGCCCTTACCTGCGTGTGGGGGGAGAGGCGCACCCCCCCAGTTCCACTCCCTGCCGGCTGAGCCCTTCACATTGGACCCCCTAAGCTGCTCTCCAGGTAATTTCCCACAATGTCCCTAGTCTGCTCCAACCTGGCATTCATCTACTCCTAGCAGGACACTAGAAAGGGATCTTGTGTTCATTGAGTGCTGGAATTTCTGCAGAGACCCAGACACCAAAGAGCTCCCGCCCTTATTCTCTAGTGAGGTGTAGACCATCTCTGGGGTCTTGCTGGGAGGACGACACCATCTCTTACCTCCTGTAAAGAACCCAGGAGAGGCCAACAGTGAAAATTTCTTTTCAGAGAGGTGAACACGTGCTGTGCTTTTCCACCTATCTGGAAGTAAGTGAGGACAACTCCGGAGATCCACCTGGAGAGCTTTACAGGTGTATCCTGGAGTTTGGGGGGCAGGAGGACTAATGTGAGCTGAAAGCAGAAAGACCTGTTTGCAGTGCCAAGGGAAGGAGATATTTGGAACAACCTTTACATCCAAGAGTTGGCGAGGCACAATGCACTAGTCTTCCTACGGGACAAAGGGGACCCACTTTCTCCAGCGGGTTCAGGGGCAAGGTGAGCAGCACAAACCAGGAGCGGAGGGAAGTGTGTGGCCACCAGTGGAGGTGCCCAGGTCAAGGTACTGTAGCCAGGGGACCTCCAGCAGTGGGGTGCAGCATAATAGCAGAGTCGAGTGGTATGTCCCATTCAGTTCATTACGATCTGGCCTTTACAGAAAAAGTTTGCAGACCCTTGATTTAAGGCAACCATGGAAATCCCATATCCCTTTGATATGATTAGGAGTTGACATATAACCACATTTGACCAAGGAGATGTAGGGCAAATTCTACTGGAAGCATCTGTGAAAGATTGTCCTTCCTGGTAAGGGAGAGGAACATGAAGAGAACATTCTTTTTGCCCGTCTCCTATTCTGTCATGTGAGGATGTGATGTCTGGATCTGTGGCAGTCATCTTGTGATCATGAGGAATTATACTTGAGCCTGATTCCTTGATGGCATCATTTTTGCATTCACTGCCCCGATGGCGGCTCCAGTTGTCCCCAATCCAGTGAATTAGCACTTGGGGACTGTAGTTGAGGCGAGTCTGTTGATGTTTCCAGGAGTGCGTTGCTTTGTGTTGGCTTTAGGGACCTAGGCTAAGATGAGCAAGCTCCGGCCTCCCTTTCCCTACCCTAGCACCATCTATTTTCAGACTTATTTTTGAGTAAACAATAAAAATCTTTATGATTTAAGCAACTCTTTGCTTGGTTTTTGTTACTTGCTGCTGAATGGAGAATAACTAAAGTATCTTGTTGAAAACCTAACAGCAAAAGGGAAGAGTGTTCTTGTAGAAGTTGTGTCATGGACTGAAATGAAGCAAATCTATTAGATAATAATAATAATGAAAACTTACAGCATGCCAGTCACTAAACCGAGTACTTCACATTTCTTCTCTCATTATCACAAAACCTATAAAGATGCTATGCTTATTATCTCCATTTTACAGATGAGGAGAGGGAGGTTTAGAGAAGCTGAAGAGTTTGCCCAGATACACAGGTAAGTGGCAGAACTCAAATTTGCACCCACAGCTGCCGACTTCGAAAGCCAGTCTCTTAACCACTATTTTACGCTGCCATTTCTGTTGACAGACCTGAATTCAAATTCTCACTAGCCACATAGAAGGCAAGTTACTTCATCTTCTGAGACTCAGTTTCTCTGTAGTAAAATGGAGATAAAACTGTCCTCATAGAGAGAATATTGCTGCTACAGTGCCTGAAACATGGTATTTCACTGTTTTTGCTTATGAGCTTGTTTTTTTTAGGGGGGAGTAAACTATAGGAGTAACCGAGAGGTAGAAAAAAAAGTAGCAAGGGAAATGTAAATAGACTCAAGTGAGCAGAGAGAAGCATATCAGTTCCTGAAAAATTAAAGGAGGCTACCATGGGGCCTGGACAAGGATTCCATGAGAAGAGCACGTGACATAGAGAGGGCCAGGATGCTCACTCCTTGTGGCTACACGTTGTGTTTGACCAAGAACTTGGTGATCTTATGGTCAGCTGTGGCCTGACAGCAGTTTCTAGTCCATTGTCCTGTTTCAAGGTGCGTTGAAAAATTGTAAGGAGCTAAACAAAAAGATATTACTTAGCTGTTAGTATGATTCACCTTCATGTAAAACTGAGCCACTGTGCAGAAGTGAGCGTTTTTCAAAGTGTAGGTCATGGACGCCTATAAACATTTAGCATGCCGGTATTTTCCTTGCCGTGTAAGGTCCTTTGCCCATGATGAATGGAAATCTGAAGACTCTGAGGAGGGGTCAGAGATGACTTCTGTGGTTGTCAGCTCTGTTTTAGTGGTTTCTTCTCTGAGCATTACTATACAGTTTTTAATGGAAAAGAACAATCAAGACCAGTCTGCTCAAGAGTTTATGGAAAATATATATGAAGTTTAGAGTTGAAAACCCAGATATAATTGTTAGGACTATTTTAAAAAGAGAGCAAAGAAAAACGACCCTGTTGACTTATTATATAACATCCAGATGTTTGGCATCAACCAGACCAGATGAGGGGATGACTTTTTCACCATTCATCTGGACGTTTTGGCCTTGCTATAGTCACAGTGAAAGAGAGCCGTTACGTAACAATCTTGCTGGAGTGGCCTAGTCCCTGCCCTAGACTTGCCCTTCGAGAGACCTGTAAACATTCCGCTGCATTTTTAAGCTTAGATGCTGCAAATTCTCAATGAACACATTCTTGAGACCCACCGTGGGCTTCAGAAATTTCTGGAAATCATCTGACAATTGGCTCCAGGTAGACAAAGCACTGAGTGAGAGAAATTTTCCCTTCTCATTCAGATGTTTGGGGCTCAGGTAGGTCTAGACGGATTTCATCGTAAAGGCACTAATATAACATACCATTAAAATATGCTTGTGGGCTTTGAACAAGCGACAGCTGCTCTTCAGCATGATAGATACATTTCCACATTTGCTTGCTTTCTTTGTCAGTGCGTGTGTTTGTTCTTACCAGAAATGCCAGCAAAGGGCAGCAAGCACTCTTGTGCTAGAAGACAAAAACCAAGTCCTGATTAGTGTAAGCGTTTGTTGAAAAAGCATTTTCCCTGCACACTAATCTCTACATATCCTGTGGGGAAATCCTTTCAATCCCATACCTGATAAATAAATCTGGCAAGTGAATAAACACTCTCAAGTCTCTTACTGATATATAATTCCACCTGTTATGTGAGCACTGCCGGCCTCTGAGCTTGGGCAGTATTGTGTACCTTTCAGAATGACCTGGAACAAAGCCTGCCAAGGAAAAGAAATGTTTGCCGCCACCCTGCCCACCAAAGAGCACTCGACTCCATCCTTTCATAGCAACCAAGGGGGTGTTCAGGGCTAATGTGGATGTCCTGGATTATGGTTGTTATTAGCTGGTGCTTCTGTTGACTCAAGCACTCCACTAGGCATTGTATAATATTGCAGATCAGAAACTTCGTGCTCCCTTTCCTCCTGGCTTTCCACTCATGGTGAGAGTAGGGATGCTGAAACTCCTACCGGATTATGGTTGTTATTAGCTGGTGCTTCTGTTGACTCAAGCACTCCACTAGGCATTGTATAATATTGCAGATCAGAAACCTCGTGCTCCCTTTCCTCCTGGCTTTCCACTCATGGTGAGAGTAGGGATGCTGAAACTCCTACAAAAATCCTTTTGCAAGTTAGACTTAGGTCTCAATGCAAATCTGCTTTGTTCTTTAATGCCTATGCAGTCTCCTCACCCTTCTCCAAGAGTCTTGAAATGTTTCTCCAATACGGTTTCTGCATAACTATGTCATAGGCATTATGTTGTAGGTTCCTGAGGGCAACAATTAAGTCTTTTCATCTTTGTAAAAAAAGAGGGCTTGGCACATCCATCATTAATTAACTATTTATTAGTAATTAAATTAATGCCGAATGAATAAGCTTTGGTTCTTCATAAGTTTGTGTGTATTTGTGTATGAGATATTGCTAGAGAATGACAGTTAGGTCCTGTTTGATTAGGAATTTATTTAAAAATAAGTTAGGAAAATTCTTTTAAGTCTTTGATAGGACCCTC
Source organism: Galeopterus variegatus (assembly GCF_000696425.1). NCBI lineage: Eukaryota > Metazoa > Chordata > Mammalia > Dermoptera > Cynocephalidae > Galeopterus > Galeopterus variegatus. Next base: position 96,754 of record NW_007732667.1, read on the forward strand.
AACAATGGCAAAGGTCTGCTGGCCACATGTAGTAACAGGGCCCACTGCACTAGCCCCATCTGAAGGCATGGCTTCCATATCTGAAAAATGTCTGTACAAAGAGAGCTCCCAAGATGTACCCCGGCTCCCCGGATGCACACATGCATACATAGAAAATCCCTTTACAAACTTCGCAAGAGTCAGGTTCACTGCCCAATGTATAGAATCAGGCATATATGCATGACTTTGAAACGAGTTTTATGATGATACTGGTAACAGAATCAGACTTGTTGTTTGATGTCTTATTAACAAATAGCTTCTATTAGTTTTTTATTGCATAACAAATTACCCCAAAACTTAGTGATTTAATACAACAATCCTTTTTTATCTCCCAGTTTCTTTGGGTCTGGAATCTGGAAGCGGCTGAGCTGGGTGGTTCTGGCTCAGGGTCCATCCCAATGTCGGCAGGGGCTGCAGATGTTGAAGGCTTGACTGGGGCTTGAGGATCTGCTTTCAAGATGGCACACTCACTGTGGGCGGGAGCCTCAGGTCCTCACCACGGGGACCTCTCCAGAAGCTTCTCGAGTGTCCCTATGATGTAGCATTTTATCTGCCCCAGAGTGAATGATCCAAGAAAAGGAGCAGGAAGGATGCCGTGATGCCTTTTATGATTTACTCTTCAAACTTGCACACCATCAGTTCTGCCCTTTTCTATGGAAGTGAGCTCCTAAGTCCAGCCAACACTCAAGGGAAGGGGAAGTACGCTTTACCTGTTGAAGGGAGGAGCATTAAAGACTTTGTGGACACATTTTAAATCCATCACAGAGCTGTTGCTTTGATTCAATTTGACAGGTCCTTTTTGAGCACTCAGTGGCCTTTCCAGATGTGCTTATTAAATATATAAATCCTGCTTGCTCTATATCCTTGACAGCATCCACATAGAGTTGCCCAATATGAGAAACAGGTTGTCTGAAAATGAGGGATTCTGAGTGTTTGGCCTTGTACATTCTACTTTGAAACCAGTTTTGTTTTCTCTGTAGCATGAGAGGGCTCTCACTAAGATCCACTTTCAGCCTCTCCAAAGAATAGTAACAATAGTGCTCATTATTAGCTGCGCTAAGCGCTCTGTGGATACCTAGTCATTACAGTCTTGCAACCACCCTATGAGTTGGGTGCTTTTATCATCATCCCTATTTTACAGATGGGGAAACTGAGGGCTGAAATAATTTCCCCAAGGTCACCTAACCAGTAAATGATAGGGCTGGGATTTGAACCCAGGAGTCTGGCTCCAGAGTCTGGACTCTTACTTCCTCCACTATGTTACAGTGACTCTTCCTTCAAGGCACTCTCTCCACCCAAGACCCCTAAAGTTGTTTATGTGTATGTGTGTGTGTCTATGTATGTGTCTGTGATGTTCTGTTATATGTTATGTTATGTTAAAGCTTCTACTTTAAGCCATCTTAAAAATATTCTGCAAAGTAAGAAGAGATTGAGGGCTGGTATATATTACCAGCCGGGCCTACCCACACCATACCTCTCTCTGGGTTCTGGAAATCATTCCCTCACCTGCCTCTTCAGGTTTGGGGATAATAACAGCTCCCCATTTGTGGTAGGCAGAATAATGGCCCCCAGAGTTGTCTGTCCTAATCCCTGGCACCTGTGAACATGTTACCTTACATGCAAAGGGACTTTGCAGATGTAATTAAGAATCTTGATATGGGGAGATTAAAAATATCTTTTCCTTCTACTTATCTCAGTTTCATTGGCAGGAACCCCTGTAACAAAAGACAGATGAACAAGAGAAAAGCATACAAATTTATTTAATATAAGCTTTATGTGACACGGGAGCCTTTATAAGGAAATGAAAACCCAAAAAAACAATTAAACCTGAGTGTTTTTATAGTAGGTTTGATGAAGAAAACATGATAGAGAAAAAAAAAATTAAAAGAATATGAGCTAAGAGTAATAAATTGGGGGAACAGTAAAGCCTGTCTGCTCAGATTCCTCTCGGTGTCCCAGGATACTGCTTTCCTCTGGGTGCGGGGAGGGCACCTCTCACATGAAGGTCTTATGACCTGCTGTAGGGGAGAAGGGCAGGGGAAAGATAGAGAGAACTTCCTGCACATGCAAATTTGCAGATTCCTTCAGCTTAAAATATTTAATATACCAAGGTACCTTATTTTGGGGTAGTGTGTCCTGAACCCCATGACAGGCGTGCTTGATATAATCACAAGATTTTACTTAAGTGAAAGAGGGAAGCAGAAGCATTACAGTTGGAGAGCGATTTGAAGGTGCTCCACTGCTGGCTTCTGAGATGGAGAAAGGGGTCTTGAGCCAGGAAATTGGGCAGCTCTAGTGGCTGGAAAGAGCAAAAACAGATTCCCCTCTGGAGGCTCCAGAAGGAACACAGCCCTGCTGACACCTTGATCCTAGTACAGTAAGACCCACTTCTGATCTCCAGAACTTTAATAAAATAAACATGGGTTGTATTAAGCCCCCAAACAAAACAGAACAAAAACCAACCAATCAAAAACAAATCTTCATTCTGTAAAGATGTTGAAAACTCACCCTGCTGTTTTTACATGATACAATAACAGAGAAACAACACAATTACATCTTATTGGAGATTATATAATTATGTGAATTTAGCACGTGCTTAATTTCCAGGCTGTGGGATACAAGACCTGCCTTCCAGAAACTTAGCAACTCATTCTGGAGAAAAGGTATACACCCAGAGAGCAAGCAAAAATAGAAGACTGTGTATTGCAGGGCAAATGTCTGTAGTACTGATGATGAGCCCTGGAAAGTGTGGAGCCAGGTATGATCAGGCAAGGCTGGGGCAGCTCAGCGACTTCTGGAACCCTGCTGTTATCTTCTGCCATGTCCCAAAGGCTGTGCGGGAAGCAAGAAAACAGTCTTGCTGATAGGCAGTCCTACACACACCAAGTTCCAGAAGGTGTAAAACAGTTCTCTGCTTTTGCTATTGGATCACCCTTTCATTGATTCAGAGCAGCCTCAGATGAGTTCCCACTTACCCCACTTTTCTATTTTATGCTCCCGTCCCTCTCCTTGGGGTCTCTCCTGAGTCCTCCACTCCCCGGCCCCCATGATGTTCCCTTGCATTCGATACAGGCTTGCTGTCTTCGGAGACAAGCATCCACAAAATAAAGAAGCTTTCCCCTTCTAAGTACAGTCACCTCCCACCACTTAACTTTTACTCACCGCAAATGAAGAGGGATGAGCGAGATGAGGGGGACAGATGACCAGCCCCTTCATCGGCAGGCATCAGACTTCAGGGTCTGATGGACCTTACCAAGAAGGGCCAGGGTGTGAGTTTGCAGAGACAAGTAAAGAGCTTTCCAGGCTGGGAGAAAGCATCCCCCAAGGCCAGGAGGCTGGAACAGCCATGTGCCACGAAGGGGCAATGAGGAGACGGCCTTACGTGGGGCATGGGTTCCTCTAGGGAAGATGAAAGAAAGTTGCTGGAAGTGAGACTGATGGCATTCTGGCGTGCTAGGAATACCATAGGGATGGGTACAAGTCTGTAGAACTATTCAAGGGAGCGACTGAATTATTCCGTTTCAGCCCAGTTTTGGACATTATTTAAGTGTGGCTAAAGAAATGGAAGGTGGTTGCTGGAGGGGGCCCTGGAGACACACGTGGGAAGATTCCCAGTCCACCCCATGGCTCTTGCTACAGTGCTGAGAGCGCTGCCCTGGAAATTCTGCTACAGAAGCCCTAAGAGTTATTGCCAGACCTTGGAAATAATTAATATACTTACTAGTCAGAATCACATCCCGGTGTACACGGGTATGTCCCAAGGTGGGCAGCTGGACTATTTGTCACATTTTCTGGAAGGCTGCCTGGAGCTCACGCCTGCTGTGAGGTTTGCAGCTGATCACACCACGTTAGTGTCCAACCACGTTAGTGTGGATCCTGTGCCTGCTGTCATATTACAGTCCCCCAAGAAACCTTGGTCTGTTTTTTTTTTTTTCTTAATATTTAGAGCTGAATTCCATATTCCTTGCTTGGTAGACATTAAATATAAATTATTTCTACCCTGTTCTTTGAGTCTGTAGAGACTAAACCATGAGTGCCTTTTTCTAAGTGAGTATTTAATGAGTTCCTTTTGGAAGGGCTGGTTCCCATTCTGCTGTCTCCAATATATCATGACATTTCCTTGGTTTCCCACAGTCCTGATCTGTCTTGGTGGCAATATCTCATCCAGAATTTATCTCATTTTTGTAAATGGGAATGGGATATTCACACGTACTGTAATATACTGGTTCCTTATGAAAATATTTTTTAATTTAGAGTGGAATTTACTATAAGAAGGTCCCATCTTGGATCCCAGCCAATGAGATTTAGGAAATTACTGAAAGGATTTCATTGTAAGACTGGGACACTTACAGATTGTTCCTATGGGTAGGGCTCAAGTGACCTAATGTGGCTACAGCAAAACTGAGAAATGAGAAAAGAATTTTAAAAAACGGTCCCAGTCTACACTGCAGTAAGAAGGGAGAGCCTACTAGGCAGAATTGAGTTTGTTAGGTAAAATGGTTACTGGTTTTAGCCCTATTTGTCTGGTGAATTTTCTGTACTGCTCTTCTGCTTTCTGCCCTTCTGCATAGTGAGACTATGCCAGTTTGCACTTCAGAGCGTGGTCCTAGGGTCAGAGGACCGGGATTTGAAACCCAACTGTACCCCTTCCTAGCTGTGAGACCCACACACAAGTCATTTCACATCTCTAAGTTAAATGCTTTATAATCTGGAAAATGATAACCATAATAATACCACCACCACCACTACCAACAAACAATAATCATATGCATCTCATGGGCTATTTTAAAACTTCTATAATTCATGTGGCTTTTTTAGTGTAGAATCTGGCATAGGATAAGCAGTCAAAGATGCTAGCTTTTGTTATTAGTAATAGCAATAGTAATATTTTATATTGTTTGTAATGAATTGGAAGATCCGGAGTGTTTTAGTAGGAATAGTGCTGATAATGACAAACTTTTTAAAAAGAGTAAACAAAATCTCAAGTTTTGGGTTATAATCAGGAATGAAGTACTTGCTCAGTCCCTTATAGGCATCAGCACTGTAGTTAGTTCTATGGAGAGTTACAGTTCACAGCTCACAAAAGAAGCCCTTCATCCTCTTTGGCTTGCACACATGCAAAAGTGTGTATGTATGTGTGCACACACACACTGCTTCATGGTCCTCCACTGCAAAATGGAGAGAGAAGAATTCTGGCTGTCAATGAGAATGTCACAAAAAAAAAAAAAAAAAAAAAAAAAGGAGAGCTCTCTTCCATCCTTGCAAATGGACCACTGCCTACTGAAAGACCTTTTTCTCAACTCTAAAGCCGACTCTAACAACGTTGGGGTCAGTCATCCATCAACCATCTTGCTTTTCTTCTTCCATTCATGTGCTGTAAGTATGTTCCCTGGGGAATCTGGAGGTTTAAACAAGAGAAACAAAACGACTCATCCGTTTTTTACAATTGGAGTGAGGACCTGAAGAAATAAAGGGATCTGAGATACTTACCATAGGATCCATGTAGGTTTTAGGGAACAAAGTGCCAACAATCATATGCACAGCTTAAAATAGCTATACTTCAGGTCAGAACTGTTATGCAAGGGAAATTATACAGTGATACTCCCAGACGCTTAAAGAAAGATAAGATCTCTACTCACCATCGTAAAAGATTTGCCTTCTGATTGCACGCCACTCATTTTGGCTATGCAGACAGAACTAGACAGTAGTCTGGAGGAAAACTGGATTGGGGAGGGACAGAATAGTTGGGGAAAAAAGAGGTGTGCTATTTATATTAATCGGGGTTAGCACTCTTGATTCACAGGGTGGTTCTCAATGGCATTAGTCGGGCCTCTTCAAAAAGTGGGTATAGCAGTAATCTGAAGGCAAAGTTTTGGAAAAACCCAAGCAAGGGTGGAGAGGGATTCCCCGACAGTCTTTTCTGCTTTTCTATCCATCCCAAGAGGTGATCAGCATATGGGCTGCTGAGCGCACCACGCTCCTATTCAGATCCTGCCCAGGCAGGGTCTTTTGTGCTTTGGAAAATAAAACAGGTGAAGAGTCAGGAATGCTCCAGGAGGAAAAAATAATAATTGCACTCCCTAACATGGGAAAGATTTTGATGTTTTTGGAAAACTGAAAGAAGATAGTACAAATGGAGAAGAGAGAACAAACGGGGAGAGGCAGGCTGTGGGTAAGAGAGTGAGGCAGGAGCCAGCTCATGCTTACGAACTCGCAAGGTCATGTAAAGGAGGTTGGATCTTTATTGTAAGTATACTGGTAAACCACTGAGAACTTTTAAGCCTGGGAATTAAAAATGATCTGATATGTGTATCCACATTTAGGAAGGTCTCTGAGTGTATTAGTCCATTTCTGTTGCTTATAACAAAATACCTGGAACTGGGTAATTTACAAAGAAACAATGTGTATAGCTTACAGTTTTGGAGGCTGGGAAGTCCAGGGAACACATCCGGTGAAGGCTTTGTTGGTGGCGATAGTGACCCAGGGGTGTCACATGGCAGAAAAGGTAGAGCAGAGAGAGGGAGATGCTCATATGCTTTCCTTTTAAAGCCCTCAGAACCATGCCTGTGACCACTATTATTAATTCATTCATTAGGGCATGGTCTTCAGAATCTAATCACCTCCCCAGGCCCCATCATTTCATCACCATGATAGGATTTCCCACCCTCTTAACAGTCACAGTAGAGATCAAGCTTCTAATATATAAAACTTGGGGGACAGTTGAATCACTAAGTAATTTCACTAAGTAACTTCAGGACACTCCCTGAAATAAGTTATTGATGGACTTTATCAACACTCAACTCAGGATCTGGGAGGCAAGTTGGGGTAAAACAGCGCATCTCCCTACATCATCCAGTCTGCTGAAGAGCATATCTCAGCAGTCTCTCCTCACCACCTTCTCGTGACAACAGGTCTTTATTCAAAAGTGAGCTTACCCTTTTCAGGAGGACTGGAAAATATTTTGTATTCTGTTAAAATATTCTGTATCCAGGCCCCAGGTTAAAATATTGAAGGAGAAGATTCAAATGAAATCGTACCTTGGAGATTTTCTGGATTAGAAAAATTTCAGAAGTGTAAACTGAAGAGAACATAGAAGGCCTCTCGTGACTTTAAGAAGTCTTCCAAATGCCACTAAAGTTTTTTCCGGGTGCTTTTTTCTTAGTCTGAATCTGGCTATAATGATTTGTAAGAAAGCAACAAACCCTACTCTAAAGGTTCCATGTATTTGAAGCAAAAATGGGTAGAATACAGGTATATATGAGTGTCTTTATCAGTCAGCTCAGTTTAGTTATGCTGCAGTAAGAAACAACCCCCAATTCTCAATGTCTTAACACAAACAAGGTTTTTTTCTCTTTCAGACTACAGTCTGCAGGCCATCTGGGCTCTGCTCTGTATTGTTTTTATTCCAGAACCGAGGCTGAAGGAGCAGCCCCTGTCTGGGCCTCTGTCATCCTCATGGCAAAGGGATAGAGCGGTGGTGAGACCATGTGTGAGTTATGAAAGCTTCTGCTGAGAAGCAGCATAGGCCGCTTTCTTTCACGTGGCTGGAGCAAACCAAACAACCGAGCCTGATGTTGGCAGGAAGGGAAGTATAATTGTTCTGCAGGATCTGGTCTGCCTGGAGGGGCTCTGAATAATATAAACAGATCATGCAAAGCATAACAACATTATATTTTGCTTTCTCCTTTTTTTCTTAAGGTGAAAATTGAATATTGCTCATATTAATAGAACTGAAAACTTTCAGATACTGTAATTCAGAATGTGATTCAATCCCTGAAAATTAGCATCACAGGCATTCCTTTTTTAAAGATAACTTCTGAGAGTCTGATATGAGCAGTTTAGAAGTGATCAAGCAAAATTTTACTGGAAGAAAACAGCATTTAATAAAGCAGAATTCTCAAATCCTAATCTGATGCTATGCAAATCTCTTAAAAATTTGAGACTGCTTACTAGGAGGATTTATATGCAGGAAAAGAAAAAAAAAAGAAACTTATACTTGTATTTCTTTCTGTAAATTAGAGTGAATGGAATGAAAAGAATATATTGGTAACATAATTTTAGTCAACATTATGTTCCACTTAAGAAAGTCTGTGTTTTGTGGTTAGCTACGGAATATGAAACTTTATTTCCACCAAGGATGAAAAAACAAAAAACAAAACAAAACAAAAAACAAACACAGCTTATGTGAATCACGGCAAGCATATGCCAAACACCAAATGTACATCACATCAAGCTGAAGATCATCAGCTCCTGCCTGAGCCATTCTGGGGTCCCCCTGACCCCCCGAGCTCTGTTCTCCACACAGCAGCCAGAGTGGACCTTCTGAACCATGGTGCATACCAGTGCTGCTCAGAATATGCTCAGAACCCTCTAAGGCGACTCCCAGCTCACTCCGAACCATACCCAAAGCTCTGTTCCTGGTCTGTAGGCACCAACATGATTCACCCTCCGACTGACCGACCGCCTTTCCCAGCTCATGCCCTGCCATGTCCCCCACGCCTGCTCCACTTTGGGCACACTGCCTTCCCTGCCCTCCCTGCCATGACTCTGCCGTCTATAGCATGTGCACTGGCTGTCCCCTCTGCCTGGGCCACTGACTCCAGAAATCCACATTCCTGATTCTCTCACTTCATCAAAGAAGCCTTCCCTGACCACCTGATCTAACAGAGCACCCAGACCCTCTCTGCCCCCACCTGCTGACTTGCTCCCCTCAGCAGGTGTGGCTCCCCGATCTCCATTTCCTCTCACTAGACTGTAACCACCAAGAGAGAGGGGACTTCCTTTTTGTCACTGTTTTATCCCTGTTGTCTAGAACAGTGACTGGCACTTATCAGATACACAGTAAAATATGTTGGAAGAATTAAAGGAACAATTGTGGCGATTCCTAATTTCATCAGATCTGTGTAAATATTTAATGTGCCATTAGTACAGAAATTAAGAAAAATGTACTTGCCTGCCTAAAAGATGAACTACATCAAATATGATTTAAAAACCCTACATATTGAATGTTTTAAAACAAAACAAAACAAAACAATGCAATCCCATAATTTTCTCTGCTTTTCATTAATTTTCCTCTGCAAAGTCTCGGTGTTTACAATACCCGGAAGCGTGACGGGAGATCACAGAGTCCTGAATAAAGGGCTGGATGAAACATGAAAAGCCGTTGGATACATTTCCACATGAACGATTAGCTGTTCTCTGTAAACTGAACAGAGTAAATTACAGTTATAACAACAATTATGAGAGTTAAAAAATAGCAAATACATAGGGATAAAGGGAAAACAAGTACAGTTGAGCTGCTCAAAAATGAACACAGGGACCTCAACAGGTTGATGAGAAACTACCAGAAGGATGACTCTGGGCAAGTGACACCAAACAACGGGAGCAGGAATGGCCTGCTTCAGCCCACTCTAATGTGCGCCATGCGAATGAGTTGCAGATCAGCACTTGGTACGACCTTGTGAAATCACATCCTGAGATGGACCCTGCTCTTCCGTTTCCATGAAGACAACTGCAACCACTTCTCCCCACTTTGCTCTCACCCTCTAGGGAACTGCCATAGCACACATGAACTGTCCCATCTGCAGCTTTCAGACACGTGGGAAGCTGGTGAGTCACCACACAAGGACTCTGTGTCCATCTTCTCCAACAGACTCTGTGGTCATGCAAAATGCCAGCCATGTTTTATATTTGTTTTCCATCCAGCTCAGCCCCGCAAGGTGACACATGGTGAGTCCTTACTATATACTCATTGAAAGAATGACATGTTGGAAAGTCGTAGTTGGATTTTCTCTGGAGACTTAACTACCCTTTTACAATGATTATTAGTGATTGAGATGCTTTTCTTTATTGATAGAGAGTAGAGATGGTTAACCATGACCCTAGAACCCTAAACTTATTAAAGTACCCCCTCCCCCTCATAGAAACCCTTGGCCAGGCTGAGTGCCTTGGCACAACGGGGCGAGCGGATTCTCACAATGTGGCCTTGAGGAAGAGATCCCAAGCCCAGCTGATGACCCGCTCCCTTCCTTTCTGAATTAGTAAAACACCATGCATGCGTGCAGGTTTTATCCTTGGCTGGTGGGGCCTGGAAATTGTTAGCCAGGCCTGTGTCACACCCATGAAGCACATCCATGTGTTTCTCCTCCAGCTCTGAGATAATAAAAATGTCTTTATACCCGACCCAAGCTGCCTGCTCCTGTAGCTATAGGAGGCTACACCCTGGTGAAGAGCTGAAAGTTCATCCTTGCTCTTATCTGTGTTAGGAAGTCCAGGGGCAAGGTATTGCTTGCCTGTTGTAAAAGGCAGAGGATCGGGATTCATGCATGTAAAATGCGTAATATGGTGCCAGACACATACTGGACACTCAGTAGATGTCATCTCTCTTAGCCTTTGTAACCACCTTGCCAAGTAAGTATTCGCATCCTCATTTCAGAGGCAAAGAAGCCGATGCTCGGGGAAGTTAAGTAACTATCCTTACCAGTCAGGGCCCTGGCAGGAAACCTGAGACCCACTGCAAAGAGTTTAACAGAAGAGAGTGTAGTGAAGGGTGCAATGTACAGAGGCAGGCTGGTGGGAGCGTCCAGGCTGATGAGATGCCTGAGGATGAATGGTTGTGGGGAGCCCTGGTCCTGAAAGGCCAAAGGAGGGAATGGTGTTATCAGAGCCCTGAGCGAAGAGAGTGTAGTGAAGGGTGCAATGTACAGAGGCAGGCTGGTGGGAGCGTCCAGGCTGATGAGATGCCTGAGGATGAACAGTTGTGGGGAGCCCTGGTCCTGAAAGGCCAAAGGAGGGAATGGTGTTATCAGAGCCCTGAGCGTGGGTGTCCTGGAAGGGAGCTGTGGCAGGGAGGGAGGACTTTGCACTGGCTGGGTGGAAAGTCCAGGACAAGGAGTGCAGGTGATGCTGTCTGTGGGGTTCAGTCTCGCAGGTAGGCTGGGGAGGAGGATGGATTTGGGGGTGGGCGGTGATCCCAGAACAACAAGCAGGTCTTCCAGTGTGTCCAGCCAGTAGTGCCGGATGCAGGGGGAGGGCAGCCTGTTCTGACTCTGCTGTCTTGCAGTCTTTGCTAAGAGGGGAACAGAGGGAAAATCCTTTCTTCTCTTATCCCCCACGTCTCACCTTCCCCCTTTTGTCTTTTTCCCTCCTTCCCTCCCCCTCCCTCCTTCCTTCTCTCCCTCCTTCTTCCCCTCCCCCCACACACTCTGCCACAAACCTGCTAGGCACTGAGACACAAATAAGTAAGACCCGGCTCCCACCCTTGAGGTACTGACAGCTGCATGATGCTATTCTGGAGCTTGTTCCATTAAGGACACTCCGCTTTCTAAAGCCCTAAGCACAATTTGCTTTAAAATCAATTTTTTAAAAGGCTCTGTAGTGAAGTCCTTGGAGATCCCTCAGGCAAGGGTGCAACCCTAAGTCCTCCTCCTCCTCCTCCTGAGCGGCTTCCTCTGCAGGCTTGTCGGAAGCTGCCTCCCTTCCACTGACCAAGCCCTAGCTTTGCTGTGGAGCCCATTCCTCTAGTTTTAAATATATTTTCCACTTTGCTGCACACCAGAAAGGACTTATATCTTTATGATGTCCCCTTTTGGAGGCATTCACTCCTGGGAGTTTTCTTGGGAAAATGCAGTGCTTGGGACAAAGTCCTGTCACCAGCTGTCCCCCATCGTGGCTGGGGACACCCTCACCAGACAGGAGCAGGGTCAGCGTCAGAACCCCACCCTGGCTTCTCTGCCTCCTTGTGCTCTGAACTGGGGCAAAACACACCTTTCTCTGCACCCCTATTCATAAAATGGACAGAGTGACCCCTTGACTTTGCACAGGGGCGCCGGGAGGCTCTTGGGCATGTGGTGCGTGGAGGGTGCAGGGCGCGCTGTTCTCCTTGCTCCCAGAGCACATGCACTTCAGGTCTCTCCACGCACTTGCCATTCTCCCTGGTGTTACTGACTTAAGTACTCTTCAAGGAGAATTTCTTCAAGGCTCCGTGTTGACATCCTGCTAGTTTCGAGAGCCAGCCTTGCTCGCTGTTTGTTCCTTTGGATGAAAGCTTACAATTGCTTTATTAAACATTCTCCATTCAATGGGGAGAAAAAGGACAGCATATCTGCTGCAAGGGGAACTGGATTGTTCCACAGCACGGGCTGGTGTGAGAAGCAGGCCAGAGCTGGGTCGAGCATGCTGGGGACCAGCTCTTTGGTTGGGATGGGGATACTGGCTTGCAGTGACTCAGTCTTCGTCCCCCGCCATTCCCCCCGGTCTGCCCAGCAAAAGCACTTGGCCTTACGACTTCCTTTCTCTTACCCTCTGCCACTGTTTCTCGCCTCAGTTCTTGCTTCTTGCCTCATTGCCAGAGAAACCAGCAGAAAGAAGGAAACTTGGAGATCATGAGAGCATCTCATATACTCATGGTGAGGAGGGACCAGAACTTGCAGGCAACAGAACCTAGACTTCTGGCCATACCAGGGAGAAGTAGCAATGCCTTTTTCTGGCAGATCTGGGACATCCTTGGCAGGCAGCTCGGGGAGGTAGAACAGGCATCTGCCAAAGAATCAGAAACCATGTGTTCTTTGATCTAAACTTGGTCTCAAACCGGCTTTGTGACTTAGAACAAATCACTAAACATCTCCAGACCCCAGGGTCCTCAGTTACAGAAGTAGGAGAAGAATATCGATGTCACAGGGTTTTTGTGAGGATTCACTCATTCATTCAACAAATATGTATTGAGTGCTTGAATGCCAGACCCTGCGCTAGGTGTTGGGGCTGTCACAAGCAGATAAGACTCAGTCCTGGCAGTCTATGGGAGAAATTGACAGGAAATAGGCAAGAACAATAGCATTTGATGGGTGCGTAGAGTGTGCTATGATAGGGGTGAGAAGTGAGATCTGAGTTACAGGAGGGGCACTTAACCCCATCTTGGGTGGTTAGGGAAGGCTGCCTGGAGGAGGCCACAACTGAAGTTAGAACTGACTGAGGGAAGGAGTTGGCTGGGAAAGGAGTGCAGAGACCAGAGAGGGCCTTACCCATCAGTGCAGAATGGCTGGAGTGGAGAGAGAGGAAAGAGATCTGAGTTACAGGAGGGGCACTTAACCCCATCTTGGGTGGTTAGGGAAGGCTGCCTGGAGGAGGCCACAACTGAAGTGAGAACTGACTGAGGGAAGGAGTTGGCTGGGAAAGGGGTGCAGAGACCAGAGAGGGCCTTACCCATCAGTGCAGAATGGCTGGAGTGGAGAGAGAGGAAGAGTGGTTGGGGTCTGCAGTAGGGGCGATGGTGGGAAGGCTGGAGTGCGTGCTACATATGTAGGCAGCATACCATGCAGGGATGGTGATAAGTCATTCAAACATCATCCCGGGGCCATGCGGATGATTGAGCCTGATTTGCGTTATAGAAAAGTCACTTAAGCTGCACTCTGGCAATCGCTTTAGAGAGGATATGCCAGGTACTCTCTGTCTAAAGCTCCATCCTGCTCTGAGCCCCAGTAGGCTGACACTTTTGGATGGCATCAACAGGCTGATCTGCCCTGTGGTTTCCAGCTGGCTTCAGCCCACAAAAGGCAGGAGCAGGAGGTGGGAGGGTTGGGGCAGAGAGAAACCGAGGTGCCTGACCCCCGGCTGCCTCCCTGCAATGGCCTCAGATTGGCAATGGCTGTGTTCCCCAGCTGCAGGCCGCAGTCCTGGCTGGAGGACCTTTCTCCCAGCTGAGGCTCTCTCTCTAGGTTATATATAACAACAGCTCGCTTCAGGTCCGGGCATCCAAAGCTCCCCACTGTTGCTAGCCCCCGGGTTACTCTCCATCCTTGCTGGCTTCCTTAGCTCTGGCAGAACCTTTGTAAGGAGGGATTCTTCTTACCCCAGGGCAGTATGCCATCTGCTGGGACCTGCCCCAGATACGGAGGGCTGCAGCTGTAGCAGCTGGGGCTGCCGCAATGATCCAGGGTGCAGGCAATAGTGGAGAAGTACAGAAGGGAGTCCATGGATTCCAAAAATATTCAGGAGATATAAACAATAGTACTTAGATATGGGAGTGAGGGAGGGAAAGCTCGGGACAACTTCTAGGTTTTGGCTTCTGTACCTGGAGGATGGTGGTGGTATTTATGGAAATGCTGGCAGGGTTGGGGTAGATAGATTTGGAGGAAGAATAAAACACTGAGAAACTTTCAAATGGAGATGCCCAGTAGGCACATGGATCTAAAAATCTGGGGTTCAGAAGAGGAATCTAGACTGGAGATTCATTAGCACAGTGATGGTGAAGGCTGTCAGAAAAAGTATAATCACCCAGGTGGAATGCACAGAGTGGGAAGGGAAGGAAAAAGAGGGAGTCATTTTGAGGAGGAGAGATTTGGAATGGTTGGGCAGCTGGCAGGCGGCTGGGAATACACTGACTGAGAGCTAGGAGGCAACCAGGAGATGGATTTTACCAAAACTAAAAGAAGACAAATTCAGAAAGTAGGAAGAATCTTTGGGTTCAGGAACAAGGGCATGGTTGACTTTGGCAAAAGCCACTTCAACAGAGTCCCTGGATACCAAAGGAGAGGTTCATAGGCAGTAAGTTGGTAACTGAGTGGGTGGGCATGTGGGGGGCTGTACGATCCCTGGGAAGTAAAAGCTGAGGTCTGCAGGGAGTGAGGGTAGGCGCCTCACAACTTAGGCAGTTCTTTCGGTTCCTGCTCTTTGGAGCAAGAACTCCTTGTATCTGGAGTCTGTTTCCAGGTGAGGAGAGCTGAGGAAACAGAAGCAGAGACAGGAGGGCTCTGGAAGCTGAGCTTCTGCAAGGTGTTCCCAGCATCTCCTCTCCTGGCCCAACTAGACTCCCTTATCTCATTCTTTCTGACGACCCGGGTTCCCCTTTTTCAGAGGAAGATTCTTCCAAGTGTTATGAAAGATGATGTGGCTGGGAGTCTTATGGCCCAGTCAGAGTCTTCTCTCCAGCCCAAAGCCCATTCCTTTCCTGACACCCCCTCCAGAGAGATATAAGACACAGTGTTTCAATTCCATCAATATTTCTTAAGTGTGTAGTATAAGTCTCAGAAACAACTCTAAAACAAAATAGCCTCCTGGAGCACACGGATTTGCAAGGCCCATGCCTATTTATTTTTTAATTGTTGTAAAATACACATAAACATAAAATTTACCATCTTATCCATTTTTGAGTATACAGTTCAGTAGTGGTAAACATACTCACATTGCATGAACCAATCTCCAAAATGCTTTCCATCTTGCAAAATGGAAACTGTACCCAGTAACCAACAACTCCCCATTCCCTCTTCCCTCCCAGCCCCTGGCCTCTGGCAAACCACCATTCTGCTTTCAGTCACTACAATTTCACTATTCTAGGTACTTCATGTAAGTGAGATCATACATATGGATTTGTCTTTCCATGCCTGGCTTATTTCACTGAGCACAATATCCTCCAGTTTCAGCCATGTTGCAGCCTGTGTCAGGACTTTCTCTTTAAGGTTGCATGTCCCCTATTTTTCTGAGCTGTTGCAGAGTTTCCTGGCTCACAAAGGCCCTCCTACCCACTTTTCCTTTTACACTCATTTTCTCTGCATTGCAGCATGCAGCGGGACTGGTTATTGCCCCCGGGTTGCAGCTGAGGAAACAGCATCAGACCTCAGGACCACACAGAAAGCCAGCTGGGGAGAATACAGCCCTGGGCTCTGGGTCCACTGTGATTTCCCTGGAGCACAGTTGAATTTGCAGAGCCTCGCAGAGTGCTGGGAGCACTTCACATGGCACAGGCATGGAGAATACAGCAGGGAGCAGGAGACACCCCCTCTTGCCCCCGGCAGGAAAGGAGCAGATCCAGCATAAGTTGGTGACAAGACAGTAGTGGAGGAGAGGCCAGCGGTGGCAGAAAACCTGGCACTAGGCCATTTGCAGTCCAGTCCATGCAGCCGGCCTTGCTCACTGGGACTCTCACTTCCCTCTCAGACACGGGACACAGGCAAGGGGATTTGCCAGCCGGTTGCAGGTGCTGGGTGAGGGCAGAGTGCCGTGAGGCTGGCCAGCCTGGGCAAGGTGCATACTCACAGTTATCAGTTGTGATGATCAGAGCAGCCAGACAGGAGAGACGGGTAATGAAGCAGGGATTTGAAATATGCAGAGCCGGCTGTAGGCACGCTGCCTCACAATGCTGTCAGTGAGTCAGAGGCTGTAATGAGCAGATTGACCTCTGTCCCCTGGAAGATTTCTATCTGGGGCGCCTTGCAGGGGTTGGTGGGGAATGCCTTTGAAGATGGTATAATCATCTCTCTCTTAGCATTCCCATCCAGGCCACCAGACTGTCCTGGGGAAGAATAAACCGTTTGTGCTTTGAGGAGCTCACCCACACCTCGTGAGCACTAGCTGCTTTTTGGACAATCTTGGCAGTGAAATTTACAAGTGGTAATGCTCCTACCCCTGAAAGAGCTGAATAAACCACTGCTGACATTTAAATAATATTCTTTGGGACCCAGGCTTGGTCAGGGGAGGAAATGAGCAGGGGTTTGCTGCTTTGGGGTTCCTATTGGGAAACTGCTTCCCATACTGCCCAGCTCAACTCTCCCATTCAGGGACTGTTCTGGAACATTTGCCATTTGTCATGGTTAGAAGGTGGGTTATCTGTATATTCTGGTTAAAAGTGAACTTTTAGTTATCATTGACAGAGCACAACTTTTCAAAAGAACTAGAATGCTACAAAATACTCTCAACAGTAAATTACCAGTAATACGGTTCAATCTATCTTTTAAAATACTGAAGACACTTATTTCCTTAGGAGCATCATTATGAACCCATGAACCAAAGCATTTGTAAAACATGCAAATGATAGTTAATAGAATGCTTGATAAACAGGTTTCAAGTTTAAAATACTGAAGACACTTATTTCCTTAGGAGCATCATTATGAACCCATGCACCAAAGCATTTGTAAAACATGCAAATGATAGTTAATAGAATGCTTGATAAACAGGTTTCAATGAACTTCCATCTCTTGATTCTGTCATATGTTAATTTTTTTTAAAAAGGCACTGAGTATGTTTGAAGATGCTTCAGATTCAATAAGCTAACAGAAGAGAGTGACTTTAAAAGGCAATTTTAACCAACTCTGCATCCAACACAGAATTCCCCTGTCTAAACTTTCTGACATTTTTCCCACTTGCCTTTGTTCAAAAAACCCTGGTATCAGGGGGCTCAGTACTCCATTCTATTTATGAGTTTATTATTGGGAAATAAATCCCTCTTAATTCTCACCTCTAAAGCCATGGAGAATAAGTGTCATCTCTCTGTTTTTAGATAATCAGGACATCCATATATACTTGTCCCCAGTTTCCTTTTGTTTAAGTCTATCACCTGCAGTTCCTGCAAGCTTCTTCAAATTCTTGCAGACCATCTTTTGAATATTCCCTTGTTTGTATGGGTTCTAAAGGGAACTATGATGTCAGATATGGTAAATCCAATGCTGAATACAAACACCTCCTTCCTTCTATACTTCTGTGATAGTGTCTATGAGCTCTGGCTCTTTCAAGGATCATTCTCCCTGGGGTTCAAATCCTGGCTCTGCCACTTCCTACTTTGTGACCTTGGACAAGCAACTGAACTCTGTAATGCTCTGTTCCCTCACCTGTTAAAGGGGCTAATTATAATGTCAACTTCATAGCCTCACAGGGTTATGGCAATTAAAATCATACATGTAGGTGCTTAGCACTGACTTGGAAAGTAGTTAATGTTCAATTAACATAGCTTCTTGCAGAACAGTCATCATGAACACAGATGAGGAAGGCTAAATGGCTGGGTTCACATTCCAGCTCAGGTTCAAATTTTGACCCCACTACCTATGAACTGAATGGACTTTTGTAAGTGACTTAAATTCTCTGTGCTTGTTTCCTTCTCTGCAAAATGAAGATAGAAGGTTCTTAGTAGGATTAAATGTAAGATGCTTGAAATAGCCCGGAAAGCAAAAAGGGCATATGTAAGCTATTATATTATAACTTGAAAATGCATCTTATTTTTAAAAGAAGCCACATTAAAAGGTTGACCCTTGTTGGAGCTATGGGCACAATATGCTGGTTCCCATAGCCCCTCTTCATCGGATGGTCTGTGCATGGAGAACTCGCACTATTTACATTTTTGTGGCTCCAACTACCTCCGTAGCAGAGCATTTTGACCATGGTAGGTGCTTTTAGAATTCTAGGCCATTGGGATCTCATCTTTCCTCTGTGCTGTTTGAAGTCTGCTTCCCTAGAAGCTGGATAGTTTGATTATATACTTTCTCTCCAGACCCGGCTTGAGGCTGCTACTTCTGAAAACTGTTCAGCTCCTTCCAGGCAGAAGTGACCCCCCATTACCCTTCACCCCCAGTGCATCAGAGGTACTGCACTGCCTGTGGTTCACATGGCTTCACTGTCAGGCTGGGAATCCCTCAAAAGAAGGCTGTACTAATTGATTTGTCTTTATTTATTGTGTCCAGGCCTTTCTCCTTCATGGCTATAAACAGAAGACACGTTTAGAGTGATACCCAATTTCTCCATGCTCATGCCCCACTGTCAACTAGCAAGAAATGCTTCCTTTTCCAGAAGCACTTAGCACAAAGAAGGTGCTTTAAAATGTTGTTTTGGAATAAGTGCTATGCTTAACCTGGCCCAGAATCCCCATCTGCAATAAAAACGATAGTGTTGGAGAAACTTATTTCAACTGACAAGTGTTTCCAAAATGACTCTTATCATTACTTCTAAAACAGCAAAGTTACTTTTCCAAAACCATTTTCTTCTCTGTATCCCAATTTGCATTTCTTTCAAGAAAACTCAGAATTAAGTCTGTAAGAGAAAAGAGAAAAATCCTTCTTTTTTTTCTGTTGTTACAAGTTAGAGACTCAATTATTTACTAAAATAAAATAAAAACTTATCTTTTGTTTTTAAGAAAAAGAGACTTATATTGGATGTATAGATAATTAAAAGATTTTCATTGCTCCTATATATGGCCTTTAGGCCAGTTTTGACACTAAGGAAAGCACTGAACTACAGTTTCCTGTTATTACATCTGGCTCCAATTTCCAACTCCAGCTTCTCTGCATAATTATTTTAACCTGATTTTATGGCAATAAAAATATTAAGAAAAGGCACCACAGGCAAACAATTTGAAAAAATACCTGCAGTATATATTATGGGAAAAAATGTTAGTATAATTAAGCTAGTAAGACACAAGAACCCTAATGTAGTAATGGGCAAAGTACATGAACAGGCAATTCACAAAAGAAATACACATGTTCAATCCATACTTAAAGGCTGCTCTATTTCACTGGTAGTCAAAGATGTGAAAATGTAAAATGTAATGAGATATTTTTCACCTATTAGCAAGATTAAAAGGAAGGAAAATAATCAGGATTAGTGTGAAGTTAAGAAACAGAACTCTCAATAAGTAGTTGAAAGGAATATAAATGAATGTAAGCCTCATGGAGCATTTTAACAACATTCTTTGAGAGCTTTAAATGTTCATACCATTAATGATATAATTTCACTTTAGAAATACATTTGTAAGATAAAACCCTGACGATTGTGCTGAGATGTATACAGAAGGATGCCACAGTGGTATTATTTAGAACAGCATAAAAAGAAATCTTAAGCAACATAAATCTCCATCAATACAAGATTAGATAAATAAACTGCAGCACACCCATAAATTAGAGTACTATGCATCCATTAAAAAAGATGAAGTGGAGGTATATATCCAAAGTATGTATTTAAGAGAAAAAGAAGAATCTAGAAAATGATGTGGTATGGTATGATATAGTATGATGTATCTTTATTTTATAAGAAAAATAGAAAAAAGTGGCTGAGAAAAGTTAAGAATGTACTGTTTGACATTTTAACAGTGAGTATATACTATTTTATGATAGAAAAGAACAATATTTTGGGCCGACCCCGTGGCTCACTGGGAGAGTGTGGCACTGGGAGTGCCAAGGCTGCGGGTTCGGATCCTACATAGGGATGGCCGGTGCGCTCACTGGCTGAGTGTG
>NW_007732667.1:116996-123971 GCF_000696425.1 Galeopterus variegatus
TGTAGGAAACTATCACTGGCCATGAGAGGTCAAGAACTTAACATCTAGTGTCAAATAGTTCGTACACAAGGAACTCAAATGTGAATCCTTTATGTCTACCAGAAAATGACTTGGAGGTTGGCACATGACAGAGAAGAGAAAGGAGAGGCAATGCATTCCCAAATACTCTATGTTTCAAAAGCTTCAGGGGAGCCGAGCCCGTGGTGCACTCGGGAGAGTGCGGCACTGGGAGCGCAGCAGCGCTCACGCTGCAGGTTCGGATCCTATATAGGGATGACCAGTGCGCTCACAAAGCTCACTGGCTGAGCGCGGTGTGGCCGGTCTCAAAAAAGGACAAAAAAAAAGCTTCAGGGGATGCTTGCTTGCTATGGACAGGCTATCCATTTATTCATATGAATGCATCCATTAAGAAGCTAAATTTTAATAAATAACAATATCTGGACAATCATACAAGTTTTTCAAAATATAGTAAGTGGGGCTTTTTATTACCTTGATCCTGCCTTTAGCCAATCAATCTTTTCCATCTCCTTCTCCCCAGCCATTCCTTCTACATCTCTAACTTTCTCCGGCCATTTCCTCCTGGGCATCCCACCATGATCCCAAACATAACACAGCAAAAGTTTGACAACTTCCTCTCCGAACAAACGATCCTTTCCCACTCATCTCTCCTTACATCCTCCTAATCCTCGTGGTCTGCACTGACCATTACAGTGGCCACCAGCCATGTGTGGCGACTGAACACTTGGAGTGTGGCTAGTCTGCACTGAGGTGGAAAAGTCTGGATTTAGAAAACTTAATATGAAAGAAAAAGAATACAAAACATCATTAATTTTAAATGATGAGATTTTGAACATGTCAGGTTAAATAAAATATATTATTAAAATAGTTTTATTGGGCTGAGCCTGTGGCGCACTCGGGAGAGTGCGGCGCTGGGAGCGCAGCAGTGCTCCCGCCGTGGGTTCGGATCCTATATAGGGATGGCCGCCGGTGCGCTCACTGGCTGAGCGTGGTGCGGCCGGTCTCAAAAAAAAAAAAGTTTTATTTATTTATTTATACTTTTTTTCCTATTAGTGATTTCTTTTTTTTAAATTGACATGTAACAGTGGTACATATTTATGGGGTACAGAGTTATATTTCAATACATGTATACAATGTGTTTAATCAAGTTAGGGTAACTAGCATATCCATCATCACAAAAAGTTATTTCTTTGTGATGAGAGCATTTGAACTCCTCTCTTCTACCCATTTAAAAATTACAATAAATTATTGTTAATTATAGTTGCCTAGCATTACTGTATACCACTACAACTTATTTTTCCTATCTATCTGTAATTTTGTATTCATTAACCAATCTCACCCTATGGGTACCAGGAAGTTTGTAACTTCATATGTGGATTGCATTACATTTTAGTTGTTGGCTGCTCTAAACTGTGCGACCTTGGGATTATCCTTTATTTTCTTGCTCTTGGGTTCCATATCCAATTTGCCAACAAGCCCTGACATCATCACTTGGCCCTTTATCCTCCCCCTTCCTTTCCGGAGTCACCAGTCTGGACAACCTTTCTCTTGTAACAGCACCTCCTGCATCCAGCTGCTTCCATCTACTCTCTATTCCAGGCCCAACTCAGCTGCCAGTGAACAAACTCTATAACCGGAATAACTGAGCGTTAACCTTGTTAAAATCCCCCTTGAGATGAAAAAGAAAACAAATAACCAAATAAACTCTCTGAATAACTGCACTGTGTAAGAAGAACTCCAATGTACTAGAAACTAAGGAACCAGCCACTCAATTTTATAGGCTGCCCTTAACATAAACAAATGTCTCTCACTCACAAATGAAATGCTCCTCCAGAAAGGAAAAGGCAGCGCCTTGCAAACACAAGAGGAAGAAAATGAGGTCTCTGACCTTCAAAACCACAAACAGATGCACAAATTCTCTTTGCAGTTTGGTTTCAGTTCAATCTGAAAGACACACAGGGTCCTGGCCTCCTTTTAAGAAAGCTTCTGTATAACACAAGCACATTGGACTCTGAGCTTTAGGGATCATGACTTAAAAAAATTCCCAGAAAATCCAACCTCCTCCCCACCCAGTAAAATAACCAATGACAAGAAGATAAAAATGAAAATGGCCATTCAATAGATTAGATCTTTGGAATGACTCAAGGTCAAGATAAATCAATTTTTATTCTCTTCATCTATTTCTTCCTGTCCCATGACAGTGGCCAGTGTCGATGAGGGGTGTCAACTTGAAGCCAGTACCTGCTGTGAGACAGAGTGTCTCCTCTCTGGCCAGCAATGTTTTGCTTCTTCTGAAGGGTAGGCCAATCCTCCTGAGGCCCTAGCCTGCCACTTTGGTAAAGGCTGAAGGTTGTCATGGTCTGTGTGAAGAACGTGTGGTCTCCAGACCTACACGGATCCGATAGTTCCTGGCTACAGCACTGACCTATGGCCACTTTGGAAAGAAAGACCACACTTGACAGTTCTACCAGGTATTGTTCTCTTTGGGTCCCCATTGATGACTATAGAGTCACAAGGTCATTTTTGACAGGTTATAAAGCCAAACTGATCTCATCTTCATTTTCAGACTCACATCTCATAAATACTTCCTTCTTGACTGGTTGAACTTGTTAACTTGGAGAGTGAGGTGGTCGCCATGGCTGTAGATCTTCCCAACAGTAGATGACAAATGCAGGAAGGAATGTCAATGGAGCCCCTCTGAGGCATCCCCGACGTGAATTTCTGTACACACGCACAGAGACATTGACGGAACACTCCAAATTTCCACAGTTGTAAAGCTTGGCTGAAATGTAGGCACAGCTGAGCCTGACGGGGGTGTGTGGTTATGTGGAAGGATGTCCAATTCCTGCCTTGGTGTGGCTAGCAGATCACAGGAGCTTTATTTTTTCTTTCTCTTTTTTTCTTAAGGACCAGCTGGCAGAGCCATCTCCTTTCTCCCAAGGGCTGGCTGTGAGTCACGGCCCATCTGCCAGTAGTGAGAAAAAGGAGGACAGCCTTGCCCCAAGGTGCTTGCCCCAGTTCACTGTGAGGACGGCGAGTGGCGTGCAGCTGCCCAGGTGGTACCAGGCAGTCCCAGGCCTGCACCACACTCGACTCCTCGTGCTACCCCCAACAAAGGACAATTCATCCTCGGCTCGCCCACAAAGGTCCCTTTGGTTTGAACTCCTCAGGCTGATGTGAACGTATTTCAGATGACATTGGGTTTACCCTGATTGCATCATACTGACAAAAGTGTCTGGTAGACTTAGACTGCACTAGAATAAACTAGACCTAGAGACCATCGCTGCTTAAGGGTAAAGAAATTGTGCTTCTTATGAGAGCCATCTCCGCGACAGGCACTGTGGAACGCAATCACTAGACATTACTTCGTGCATACCTGACAACAGCCCAAACAGAGCAGCCTCATCCCTACTTTATAGATGAGGAAACTAAAGCTCAGAGAGAATATTAACCAAAATACACTAACTCACGTTGTCACAACAGTCTCAAAATCTCCTGTCTTAAGACAACAAATGCTACTTCTCCCAGCCTGCAGGTCTGAGTGCTTCTCCAGGACAGCTGTCCTCCATTGACAACAGCCCAAACAGAGCAGCCTCATCCCTACTTTATGGATGAGGAAACTAAAGCTCAGAGAGAATATTAACCAAAATACACTAACTCACGTTGTCACAACAGTCTCAAAATCTCCTGTCTTAAGAGAACAAATGCTACTTCTCCCAGCCTGCAGGTCTGAGTGCTTCTCCAGGACAGCTGTCCTCCATGTGGTGACTCAGAGGCCCAGGCTGCTTTGATAGTGTCTGGATCTGTCATCTTCACATGAGGCTTGTAAATTTGCCCCAGCAGGGAAAGTGAGAGACTGGAGACTCTCACAGGGGACTTTCATTGCCTCAGGCCATAAAGTGGCACATGTTATTTCGAGTCAGATGGTCTTGCTTAAATGCCACAGCCTGGGAGATGTAGTCTTCCCAGAAGCACTAGAGTGTCCAACAGAGAGAGGTTAAGTAACTTTCACTGTCCTTGCTCTGTTTCTTATTTGTGCCCCAACCTACCTGTCTGTATAATTCTACTCTCTCTTGCAGCCTGGCTCCCTTGAATTTGGTGGTTCGTATATTGAAAACAAGGACACCCATAGTGCTCAATGTTAATGTAATCGATTCAGCCACCTGAAGCATCAGATCTCTTTTCCTCTTCCAAAATTTCAGGGAGAGGCCAAGTTGGTCCAGTTTGGGATATCTGTCCTTTCTAGATGAATTATCTGTGCTGGTAGAGAGAGGAGGAAGGCCCCATTATAGGCAGTTCCTGCTGCAACCTTGTGGATGGAAAGTGGGCAAAGGGCATTGGCCCTTCAAACAGAGGGTCATTTGAAATTGTAAGTGCCAGAATGAGGATAAGGACCCAATTCTGTCTGACTTTAAAGTTTTTTAAATGTTGCCTACACATACAGCCTGCTAGATATTTCAAAAGTAGATTAGGAGAAACTATCCTTGTATATACAAAAACATGTAAACTACAGAAAACTATGTATCTTTAGATAAGATGTACTATAGCATGCACAAGTTAGTCTAAAGCTAAGGGAACTATTGATAGGTTTAGTAGATTATTTCTCTTCTTGAGAGTCTAGCATCCGGGCTGCTCTCCAATACAGTAGCCACTAGCCATATGTAGTTATTTAACTTTAAACTCATCAAAATTAAAAATTCAATGTCTTAGTCACATTAACCACTTTTCAAATGCTAAATAGCCACATGTGGCTATTGGCCACCATATTGGACAGCTGAGATATAGAACATTTCCATCATTGCGATATATTCTATTGCACAGCACTGGCCTAGTCCTTCAGCTCATGAGTCTATCAGAGGAAACATTCTCTGAGATACAGAAAAGAAATTCAACATAACAAATAGAATCATTAAAGTTTCACATTAAAAAAATAAGTTGTTTTAATAATAACTCAACAAAACCAACATAAGACTCCAAAAGAAAAGATGGCAGGAAAGGCAAAAGAAGAGATAGAACCTCATTGCCCATGACTGTAGGAAAGATTCAAACAGACTAAAGTGGGGTTAAACAACATTAATTATCTTTATTAAGGGTGTTGACCCCATCATGGATGAAGTCCCACATCCTCCCTCAGGAGTAAACCACACACGTAGAGGCTACACAGTCTCTGCAAAAACCTACCTTCTCTACAGCCAGTGCCCTCTTACATCTTTCCACTCTCTTCTCCTTTTATCTTTCTTCCATCTCCACTCTCAACCATCTGTACTTTCCACTGGAAAACATTTATCCTTCTTCTACCCTCAACTTCTTTCAACTGTCAAGCCAAGTCAGAGACCTAAATGTGATTCTTTTCCAAATGGTATCCTACAGTCCAAGCAGCCATGAAGGCAGGGCCAGATTGATGGGTCTTAAAGGGTGACTGTGATAACCAAACATTGAGTGTTGCTCTGAGAGATGCTCGTTTCCCTTTCACGGGATGCATGAAAGCTGTGTATATAAAAGATACGGATGAACATGTAAGGTGTAATGACAAGGCAGTGTCAAAGTGTATTCTGTAGGATGAGTCAAAAGGTGCCAGCCAGTCAACCAAAACAAACCAAAGCAAATCAAACCAAAACAATAGTTTCCAAGGTCAAAAAACTTCAGGGCAACACTAGGTCAAAGAGTACATCTAAGAGTTTTTAATATGCAAAGGTGTCTCATGAATTTCCAGGAGGATGTCATAATATGCCACATTTCCTAAACTTATTTGACCTTCAGATCGTTTTAGCTTTGCAGGACTTTCTCACTGGATACAAAATTCAGGCTTAAAGTACTCAGGCTGGTTTTCATAGGTGTCTCGATCCTAAAAATAATTTCAAAGGAATGCTTGTTTCAGAATATTTTGAGATCTGAAGTGTCACTGTAATAAGAATGTTCCCAAATTAATCATGAAGGACAGGCCCAGTCTGAGCATATGATCTGTTGTAGTCATCGACAAAAGTTGCTTCCTAAATATTTGGTAGGCTCAGTTGACAGAAAAGATTGGAAGTAAAGAAACCAAGAAAAAAAATGTATAAAGTATGAAGCCACAGTGAGAAAAAACTAGCTCTTAATCTGGACTAGGGTTGACTTCAAGCATTTAGATTTTCGTGTCTAACGATGGTGAACATCTCCTTGAGACTGAATGACAATTTTGGAAAATAGTATAAGAAGGTTCTAGGAATCTTTGGGGATGGTACTTATTATTCCTAGCCAACTGCAGGCTGGCAAGGATGTTACTTTCTTTCTGAACTGCCCACTAATGCATGTGGTTTGATTGGGTTGACCCACAGATAACACAGTACCTGACTGCTCCATGACACATCTCAGCACTTCATTTCCTTTCCAATCTTTCTTGGTTTCATGGCTTTTGATACAGTGAGAGGAGTCATAATAATTCTACATTTTTTTTGGTTCAGGTTGTGAATCGATTCTGACAAACAAGGCAAGTTCTGAGACTTTGGCTACATTTGTCTCAAGGAATGTGGTAGGTAAAAAACAAAAAAATAACTTTGCAGTAACTATTTCTAATAGTTAAATATGTAATTCTAGAATAATTGGGCTCAAAATTAAGAGCACTCTCATAATGAATAGTATTTGAGTAAAAACAGGAGCTACCACACAAAAATATAGCTGTCAGGAAATACCAGGTTTCAGTCATATCCTACAGATCCAGCTTCATGCTGTGCTGAAGTCAGCAAAATTGCCTGGAAGATCACACATATTAGAGTGCACTAAATGGCTGGCAGAAATATTTGAACCAGGGTCCAAACACAAATAAAAATAGCTAATGAGATTAAAAAAAAAGTATCTGACAAAATTCAACAACCATATAAAGATAAAAACTCTTAGTAAAATATGAATAAAAGAAAACCTCTTAAATCCAAAAAGAGCAAACAAAAAACTTACAGCTAACATCATTCTTAATGAAGAACT
>NW_007732667.1:124820-127560 GCF_000696425.1 Galeopterus variegatus
AATAAAGAAAAGTCAATTTTATTTTTACATACAAACAGCAAACAACTTGAAAAATGGAATATAAATTATTAATAGCATCAACACATAACTACTTAGGAATAAAATAACAAAATTATAAAACAATGCTAAGAGAAATTTAAGACAACTTAAATTAATGGAGAAATATACCATACTTATGGTTTTTCTTTCTTGATTCAAGACACAAAATTGTTTAGATGTCAGTTCTTCACAAATAGATTCAGTTCATTCCTAATGAAAATCCCAGATTTCTTTTTATAGAAATTGACAAACTGGTTCTAAAATTTGCATGTAAATGCAAATGACCTAGAATAGCCAAAACAACTTTGAAAAAGAACAAAGTTGGAAGACTTACACTATCTGACTTCAAGATTTATTGCAAAGCTACAGTAATTGAGAAATTGGCATTATGATAGACAAATAGATCAATGAAATCAAATGAATAGTTCAGGAATAGACCCACACATATGGTTAATTGATTTTTTACAAAAGTGTTATGCAAGTTCAGTGGATAAAGAAGACTTTTTTCAACATTAGGCACCAGATCAATTGGATACTCCCATGCAAAACAAAAATTAATGTTGGTCCATAGTTCATATCATAGATAAAAATCAACTCAAAATGGATCATAGACCTAAATGTAAAAACTAAAACTATTAAACTTTAAGAAGAAAAGTCTAGAAGTTATTCTGTGATAAAGAAAAAGAATTTGGTCCCTGGATTCACCTCTCTCACTCTTCCACAAGATTATCTTCACCCCCACTCCTATCTTTATTTCCCAGCTTCACCTCTCCTTTACGTTCCTAAGAGGAAAGGGGTTCTCAGATTCAGGTTTCACACAATTGAGATACAACACTTTTATTTATTTTACATATCACTGAGATCTGGGTTACTTCAAGATAGTTCAAGGCCTCAAATGGAAAAACATGGAACCTTAGCATCCATTCACAGAGCCGGTAAAATGTAACTGGGTGTTGGGTGTCGGGGTCTGTGCCGATCTGATACCTAATGTGCACAAACACAGCCAATCAAAGAGGTTCCTGCAAGGGAGATAAGCTTCCAGGATGGCCCGAGTTGTTTCCTGAGCTGTAATGTGTCCTCCTCGGACCCCTATCCCAAGACAAGATTTGGACAACATCTGGTTTAAGTACCACCTTTCACAGCTAAGTGATCTGTATGACATTATTAAAGTCACTTACGTTCTCAGGCTCCGGTCAGACAGATCTGGGAGTAGAGTCCAAATTGCCCAGAACTCACAACTCCCACATCACTGAGGCAAGAGCTCAGCTGCCAGTGTTTTCTCTTACTCACTCCTAGGTCAGGTCAGGTTTTGACGTTCCTGGTATGATGAGTGTGCCATTCACTGCCCTTCAGCCTTTTTTGACTGCTCCAGAGCTCAGGGCTCTGTCTTCTCTGAATGACCACAGCACTCACTCTCTGTTTCTCTCTTGACACGTATGCAGAACTGGGGAGTGTTCAAGTGGCCCAGCAGATGTGAGTTCAAGTCTTGCTGTGATGACCACATGGCCTTGGGCCAGTTTTAACCTCTCAGTCTCTGATTCTGTAAAATCGGTCTAATAACAAACAGTTGTCTGTTTTCCTAAGGAATTAATGAGATAACACATGCAAAATGCTTACCCAAGGGCCTGGTACTTAGCAAGCACTTAACACATGTCAGTTATTGTATGTTCTTACTATATTTACTAATTATAATAATTTTTTTACATTGTTCTCCAATTGTTGTGTGTAGGTAAAATCTTGAGTCCCAAAGCAGACTGTCATTTCTGAAAAGGTGAAGACAGCTTACATATTCTTTTTATATATCTCCCACTGTACCTGGGGTGGTGCTGGGGGTTGGGGGCAGTATTGATAACAGCTTAATAAGTGATTGTAGGTGACTGGATATATGACTTGCTATGTTTCTACGTAAACACATACATATATGAGGGTACATCAAAAAGTTCATGAAAAGACTCCTGTGATCTTTTAATTTTATCTTTCCACGTATATGCATGTACATGTACATATACAGTGAACAGGTGATCTGGCCTAATTGCTCCTATATCACAATGCTCTTCTGCAAAACCTTACTGTGGAGACACATTTTCTACATGCAGATGAATATTTGTATGTATGATCAGCTCATGTTACCCTTTGATTTTCTTTTAAAAACATTTGTTTCTTTTCAGCAAGCCCTGGTTAAACCCCGTTGGACTCTTTTCTTCCTTTCTGAAAGATGATGAAGGATCAAGACATTATTTGGCAGATTACAGGGCCTTTTTTTTTTTTTTATTCCTCCTAACTGGTTCAGTTACTGTGTATTTATTACTGTGGAAAAGATAGCCATCGCTCCTGAAGGGAACACAGAGTCAGGTGACGCAAAGACAGAAGCCAGCTGGAATTGCTGCAAGAAGTGTCCTCAGGTGGCCCAGGCTTTTCCGTGAGAAAACCAGAATGTCCTTGCTGCCGAAAACAACAGATGACAACATGATTCATATTGGGTTATGAAATGACTTCAGCAGGTGCTCCAGGAGAGAGTCTCTCCTCCTCGCTGGTCTGTCTAGGGCTTCCTTCAAATCTGCCTGTGTGGGGGCTGGAGAAGCGCTCTTTTAGCAGAGGTTGGGAGCAGAGTGCCTGGGCCTTTGCTTTCCATTCATACCGTGTTAAGGCGGGAGCAAAGCCACTGACCTCATGGCCTTCAAAGCCAACTGGACTTACTTGT
>NW_007732668.1:0-8750 GCF_000696425.1 Galeopterus variegatus
GCTTCGGCGCTACCAGCGCCACACTCTCCTGAGTGAGCCACGGGGCCAGCCCTAATGTCATAGTTTTAAATGACCTAAAGGAAAGACTATGTCAACAAATTGACTTGAGAAAGAACTAAAACCTAGAATATTTTTAAACAAATTTTAAATAAAGTAAGAAAAATTCAACTAAACACTGACCTGATATAACATGGCTTTAAATGCCAACTGTCTTAATCTCATGGTTAAAATCTCCCCTGCTCTGCCATAAAACAATCCCTGGAAAACAAACAAAAAAGTCTGCATTTGTTCTTAACTCTTTTCTATTTCTTTGTAACATTTAGTTATTATATTTTTAACTTTTAAATAAAAGAATGATACCAAGAAGTAATCATGCTCAGGACTGTTTCATTGATTTAAAAGCTTACCTGCATGAAATAACTGACAAAGCAAAATAACACCCAAAATGGCAATATCATGGAATAAATTTCTGCATCATACTTTAATGTGGTTTTATCATCATTTTCAAACATCTGAAAAGGAACAGGTTTTTTATCAAGTGTTTGGAAGAAAATACAAAAGAAACAGAAAAAAACTAAAATGTCTATGTATCATGATTTTCTGAATGAATTTCAATGTAAGAATAAGACTATATACACATTTCTGGGGGAAAATAGTGCGCCATTATTCTATCGTCTGCATTCATTACACATGATAAAAAATTGCTTTTAATTCTCTTAAACTATGTAATTATGGGATCAGACAAATGAGTCCTCTNGAAAACAAACAAAAAAGTCTGCATTTGTTCTTAACTCTTTTCTATTTCTTTGTAACATTTAATTATTACATTTTTAACTTTTAAATAAAAGAATGATACCAAGAAGTAATCATGCTCAGGACTGTTTCATTGATTTAAAAGCTTACCTGCATGATATAACTGACAAAGCAAAATAACACCCAAAATGGCAATATCATGGAATAAATTTCTGCATCATACTTTAATGTGGTTTTATCATCATTTTCAAACATCTGAAAAGGAACAGGTTTTTTATCAAGTGTTTGGAAGAAAATACAAAAGAAACAGAAAAAAACTAAAATGTCTATGCATCATGATTTTCTGAATGAATTTCAATGTAAGAATAAGACTATATACACATTTCTGGGGGAAAAGAGTGCGCCATTATTCTATCGTCTGCATTCATTACACATGATAAAAAAATTGCTTTTAATTCTCTTAAACTATGTAATTATGGGATCAGACAAATGAGTCCTCTATCTGCTATTATCACAACATATTTTCAAAGAAACCAGTTTGTCTGAATTATTATTTCTAACTATTTTTAAAAACTCAGGTTTCTATTCCTCTATTTAGAATGGTACCCACAATGTGAGTCCTCTATATGTGCCCCTGGAAATTGTTCCTAAAATTGGTAATTATACATATATTGGCATTTATCTTGCAAATCAGGGAGACCGAACACTTCCATGGATCTAGTAAGATCCTTGAACCCACCAGCTCTCCTGAGTCCTTTGGCACAATCCCAAACTGGAAATTGTTCCTAAAATTGGTAATTATACATATATTGGCATTTATCTTGCAAATCAGGGAGACCGAACACTTCCATGGATCTAGTAAGATCCTTGAACCCACCAGCTCTCCTGAGTCCTTTGGCACAATCCCAAACTGGAAATTGTTCCTAAAATTGGTAATTATACATATATTGGCATTTATCTTGCAAATCAGGGAGACCGAACACTTCCATGGATCTAGTAAGATCCTTGAACCCACCAGCTCTCCTGAGTCCTTTGGCACAATCCCAAACTGGAAATTGTTCCTAAAATTGGTAATTATACATATATTGGCATTTATCTTGCAAATCAGGGAGACCGAACACTTCCATGGATCTAGTAAGATCCTTGAACCCACCAGCTCTCCTGAGTCCTTTGGCACAATCCCAAACTGGAAATTGTTCCTAAAATTGGTAATTATACATATATTGGCATTTATCTTGCAAATCAGGGAGACCGAACACTTCCATGGATCTAGTAAGATCCTTGAACCCACCAGCTCTCCTGAGTCCTTTGGCACAATCCCAAACTGGAAATTGTTCCTAAAATTGGTAATTATACATATATTGGCATTTATCTTGCAAATCAGGGAGACCGAACACTTCCATGGATCTAGTAAGATCCTTGAACCCACCAGCTCTCCTGAGTCCTTTGGCACAATCCCAAACTGGAAATTGTTCCTAAAATTGGTAATTATACATATATTGGCATTTATCTTGCAAATCAGGGAGACCGAACACTTCCATGGATCTAGTAAGATCCTTGAACCCACCAGCTCTCCTGAGTCCTTTGGCACAATCCCAAACTGGAAATTGTTCCTAAAATTGGTAATTATACATATATTGGCATTTATCTTGCAAATCAGGGAGACCGAACACTTCCATGGATCTAGTAAGATCCTTGAACCCACCAGCTCTCCTGAGTCCTTTGGCACAATCCCAAACTGGAAATTGTTCCTAAAATTGGTAATTATACATATATTGGCATTTATCTTGCAAATCAGGGAGACCGAACACTTCCATGGATCTAGTAAGATCCTTGAACCCACCAGCTCTCCTGAGTCCTTTGGCACAATCCCAAACTGGAAATTGTTCCTAAAATTGGTAATTATACATATATTGGCATTTATCTTGCAAATCAGGGAGACCGAACACTTCCATGGATCTAGTAAGATCCTTGAACCCACCAGCTCTCCTGAGTCCTTTGGCACAATCCCAAACTGGAAATTGTTCCTAAAATTGGTAATTATACATATATTGGCATTTATCTTGCAAATCAGGGAGACCGAACACTTCCATGGATCTAGTAAGATCCTTGAACCCACCAGCTCTCCTGAGTCCTTTGGCACAATCCCAAACTGGAAATTGTTCCTAAAATTGGTAATTATACATATATTGGCATTTATCTTGCAAATCAGGGAGACCGAACACTTCCATGGATCTAGTAAGATCCTTGAACCCACCAGCTCTCCTGAGTCCTTTGGCACAATCCCAAACTGGAAATTGTTCCTAAAATTGGTAATTATACATATATTGGCATT
The DNA here is from genome assembly GCF_000696425.1 of Galeopterus variegatus. NCBI lineage: Eukaryota > Metazoa > Chordata > Mammalia > Dermoptera > Cynocephalidae > Galeopterus > Galeopterus variegatus. The sequence goes on from NW_007732668.1 coordinate 3,089, forward strand.
TATCTTGCAAATCAGGGAGACCGAACACTTCCATGGATCTAGTAAGATCCTTGAACCCACCAGCTCTCCTGAGTCCTTTGGCACAATCCCAAACTGGAAATTGTTCCTAAAATTGGAGCCAAATGCTTTTCAAAATTGCCTTATATTCTAATGGCTTTCTAAGGCTTAGTGTGTTCCATGACACAACAACTGTAAATAACAGAGCCAGGAAATGTAAGAGGGCTATCTTGCTCCTATAGAATAATCTGTTTTACATAGACCATTTAAAGAAGAAGTCATTTTGCCTCTGGGAAAATACACAATCACAGGTTAAAAAAATAGTATCACTTAAATGGTGTTATCAAGAGAGAAAAAGAAAAAAAAAGACAAAAATTGAAGTTAAAAATTTCGGTAAAATCATGAAAGATGCTGTGTTGCCTAAATATGTTACAGGTTATAGCATGTTTTAAGATAATCTGGTATAAAAACATGAGATTATAGACCTTTTGTAGAGACAAAAGAGTTAAAAAGTTAAAAAGCAAATTCTCCTGAAGAATTTTACATTTCACCTGATGTATTTGAGAGCTTTATTGAGTTATAATTTTCATATAACAAACTGCACGTATTAAAGAAGGACAATTTGATGTTTGGACATAGCTACACTCCCATGAAAACATAACCATGGTCAGGATAATGAACATATCCATTACCCCCAGAAGTTTTCTCCTGTTTTTTATACCCTGTCTTCCACACTTCTCAGTGGCCAATCTCTTCCTTCCCTTCCCTCCCCCCTTGAAACTACTGATATACTTTCTGTCACAATAGATTAATTCATATTTTCTGCAATTTTACGTAATTGAAGTAATATATTATGTACTCTTTTTCATCTAGCTTCTTTTGTTCCACAGAATTATTTTGAGATTTATCCATGTTGTTGCATGAATTGTCATTTCATTCCTTTTTAGTGATGAGTAGTATTCCATTGTATGGCTGTATCACAATTTTTTTATCCATTCACCTGTTGAAATAAATTTGGGTGATTCCTACTTTGGTGCTATTACAAATAAAGCTGCTATGAACATTCATATACAAAACTTTGTGTGGACATACTATTTCATTTCTCTTGAGAAATGGAATGGCTGGATCATATAGGAGGTATACGTTTATCTTTTAAAGAAAATGCCAGATTGTTTTCCAAAGTGGTTTTACCATTAAAATGAGAGTATAAATACTCTTGTCAGCAAAATGTGGATTCCTGTTTCCCCACACCATCACCAACACTTGGTACAGTTGGTCTTTTTAGATTTAACTGCTCTAATAGGTATAAAGTGATAGCTCATTGTGATTTTCTTTTGCATTTCTCTAGTGACTAATGATGCTGGATATTTTTTTGTGTGCTTATTTCCCATCTGCTTATCTTCTTGGGAAAATGTCTATTCAAATCTTTTGCCTATTTTTCAATTGAATTGTTTGTATTCTTATTGTGCTTTAGGAATTTTTTATATATTCTGGATACAAGTCCTTTATCAAATAATTGATTTATAAATATTTTCTACCAGTTTATGGCCTATCCTTTTCATCGTCTTAAAAGTGTTTTACAGGCGAGTGGGGCGCTGGGAGCACAGCAGCGCTCCTGCCGCGGGTTCGGATCCTATATAGGGATGACCGGTGTGCTCACAGCGCTCACTGGATGAGCGCGGTGCGGCCGGTCTCAAAAAGGAAAAAAAAAAAAAAAGTGTTTTACAAATAGTGAAGCTGATGATTTTGGTGATGTCTGATTTGTCAATTTTTTTCTTTCATGAATTGTGCTTTTGGTGTTATATCTAGGAAATCTGTGGTTAACTCAAAGTCGCAAAGATTTTCTACTACATTTTCTTATAGAAGTTTTATAATTTCGGGCTTTACAATAAGGTCTATAATCCATTTTCAGTTACCTTTAATGTGTGGCTGGTGATATAAGTTGAGGTTGATTGTTTTGTATATAGATACCAAAATGACCCAGCATCATTTCTTGAAAAAAATATACACTCATGATAGAATGGCCTTTGCACTTTTGTTGAAATGCAATTGATCATATATATGTGGAACTATTTCTCAACTCTCTATTCTGTTTCCATTGATCTACTTTTCTACTGTTACAGCAATAAAATGTTTTGATTATGATAGTTCTGTAGCAATTGAAATCGGAACTAGTAATTAGCTTTATAGTAATTAAAACAGAATTGAAATAAGGTAGGATAAGTCAAATTTGTTTTTCTCTTTCAAAGTTATTTTCTGTAGCAATTGAAATCGGAACTAGTAATTAGCTTTATAGTAAATAAAACAGAATTGAAATAAGGTAGGATAAGTCAAATTTGTTTTTCTCTTTCAAAGTTATTTTGACTATTTTGAATTTTTGTATTTCCATATGAATTTAGAATCAGCTGTCAAATTCTACAAAAAAATCTTAAGAAGATGTTGATTGGGATTGCTTTGAACCTATAGATCAATTTTGGGGGAACTGACATTTTAACAGTATTGAATCTTCTTGTTCATTCACATGGTACATATCTCTTAATTTATTTATCTCAATTTTTCTCAGTAATACTTTGTAAATTTCGGTGTGGGGTCTTATAATCCTTTATCAAATTTATCTCCAAGTATTTAATATTTTTGATACTGTTGTATATGACATTACTTTTAAAATTTCAATTTCCCATTTTTAATTTTTTGAATATAGAATTAGAGTTGATTTTAGCATATTGATTATGTATTCTACAGTCTTGCTAAACTCGATTATTAGTTTTAATATACTTCTTATTTGTGGATTCCCTAGGATTGTTTGCATAGAGGGTTGTGCCATCTATTAATAAAGACAGTCTTAGATCTTCCTCTCTTATCTGGATGCTGTTTATTTTCTTGCCTTATTGCTAGAACTTCCAGTACAATGTTGAACAGAAGTGGTGACAATGTATATCCTTACCTTATTCCTGGTCTTAGTCCTTGGCAATTTAGTTGATGTTAGCTGTAGGTTTTTGTAGTTTCCCTTTAGAAGGTTGAGAAAATTTATCGCAATTCCTTATTTGTTGAGTGTTACCAGGAATCGATGGAGCATTTTTCTAAATAAGTTTTCTGCATTGATTGAGATGATTAGATAGCTTTTCCTTTTTAGGTTTTCTTTTTTTTAAATAAGGGGAATTATATTAATTTCTAAATGTTAAACCAACCTTGAACTTCTTAGAAAAACCCCACTTGATGAAAACATAGTAGTATTTTATGTACTGTTAGATTACATTTGTTAAGAATTTTCCATCCTATGTTCATGGGGGACAGTAGTATATAATTTTCTTTTCATGTAATGTCATTATCTAATTTTGATGTCAGAGTAATAATGTTGGTCTCATAGAAAAAGGACTTTTTCTTCTTCAATTTGCTGTTTGGTAGGATTCACCAGTAAAGACACCTGGGCCTGAAATTTTCTTTATGGAACACGTTTTAATTATAAATTCAATTTTTAAATAGCTATAAAATTATTAGAGCTATCAATTTATTCTTGAGTGAGCTTTGATAGTATGTGTCCCTCAAGGAATTTGTTCATTTCATATGAGTTGTAGAATTTGTTTGCATAAATGTTTTCATAAAATTATTTTATTATTCTTTTAAGATACAAAGAATATGTAGTGATGTCAGCTCTATCATTCATGATATTGGTAATTTGTGTCTTCTCTTTTTTTTCTTGCCCAGTCAGTCCAAAGGTTTTTTAATACTGACATTCTCAAAGAACCATCTTTGGATTTCATTGATTTCCCCCCCTGTATTATTGTTTTCTTCCTTCTATTTTCTTAAGCTGAATACTTAGTATTAATTTGTCAGTCAGTCCAAAGGTTTTTTAATACTGACATTCTCAAAGAACCATCTTTGGATTTCATTGATTTTCCCCCCTGTATTATTGTTTTCTTCCTTCTATTTTCTTAAGCTGAATACTTAGTATTAATTTGAGTTTTTAAAAATAACACAGGTGCTTAGTGGTATAAATTTCTTTTGCAGTAAAATTTTAAGCTTCATCCCACACGTTTTGATATGTTTGGTTTTCATTTTTATTCAGTTCAAAATACTTTTAAATTTCTCTTCTGATTTTCTTCTTCAATCCATGCATTATTTAGAGGTGAATTTTTTAGTTTCTAAGTATTTCAAGATTTCTCCAGATCACTTTTAGTTATTGATTACTAATTTAATTCTGTGTTGGTCAGGAATTGTATTACTTGAATTCTTTTAAGTTTATTGAGACGTGTGTTATAGCCCAGAGTATGGTAGACCTTGGTAAATGTTTCAGGTGCATTTGAAAAGAGTGTATATTCTGCTATTGATATGTGGAGTCTTCTACAAATGTCTGTTAGGTTAAGTTGGTAGGTAGTGTTATTAAAGTCATCTATATCTTTGCTGAATTTCTGTCTTCTTCTTCTATCAATGTTTAATAAAGGGATTGAAATCTCTGAATGTAATTACAGATTTGTTTATTTTTCTTTGTAGTTCTTGATAAATTGATCCTTTTGTATTGATGAAATAACCCTCATTATCCCTGGTGATGTTCTTTGCTCTGAAATTTACTTTGACTGCCCTTAACATCACAGTTTACCTTCAAGTAATATTACATGCCATTTAAGAACCTTAAAATATAATACTTCCGTCTCTCCTTCACAGTGTTTTGGTTATTGTTTTCATACATTTTATTAATATTTGCATTTTTTGTTTGTTTGTTTTTTGGTGGCTGGCCGGTATGGGGTTTCAAACTCTTGACCTTGGTGTTATAGCACTGTTCTCTAACCAACTGAGCTAACTGACCAGCCCTAATACTTATGGTTTTATAAATCCCACACTAGTGTTTTTTTCTTTGAAAAGTAAATTATCTTTTTAACACATTGGAAATGTAAAAAAATAAGACATTTTTAATACATTAACTCATTTTCTATTTTTGATGTGCTTCATTCCTTTGTGTAGATTCAGATTTCCATCTAGTATAACCTTCCTCCTGCCTGGTGGATTTCCTTTTATCTCTCTTGTAGTACAGGTTGCTGGTAATTCATTTTTTTCTTAAAAAGCCTGAATTTTGTCTTCATTTTTGAAAGGCATTTTTCCTGCATGTTGCATTCTAATTTGAATTTTTTTCTTTCTTTTTCTTTTTCTCATTCAGTGTTGTAAAGATATTGCTCCATGACCTTCTGGTTTGCATTGTTTCTAATGAAAAGTTTGTGGTTTGTTATCTTTTTCCTCTATACATATTGTGTCAATTTTCTTTGGTGTATTTAACATTTTTCTCCTTATCCTTGGTTTTAAGCAACTAAATTATGATATGACTTGATGTAGCATTTCTCATGTTTCTTGTGCTTGGAATTTACTGAGCTTTTCGAATCTGTGTACTTTTAGTTTTCATCAAATTTGGAAAGTGTTTTTACCATTAATTATTTAAATGTTTTTTGGCACCTTCTCTTCTTTCCTTTGGGGAGATTTGGATATGTGAAATATAGTTATAACTGTTAATGTCTCTACTAATTCTACTAAGTGTGTTATTTCTAGGTCTATTGATTAGTTTTTTCCTTCATTTTGGGTACCATTTTCCTGCATTTTTGCTTGCTTAGTTATTTTTGATTGAATGCCAGTCATTGTAAATTTTACTGTTGGGTACTAGATATTTTTGAATTTTTTT
>NW_007732668.1:8924-15380 GCF_000696425.1 Galeopterus variegatus
TGATTGAATGCCAGTCATTGTAAATTTTACTGTTGGGTACTAGATATTTTTGAATTTTTTTTCATGTTCTCAAAACTTTATTAGGTAGAATTTAAGCAAGAGCAAGCCCACCTGGTTCAGGATAACTGGAATAGTGGAGACATTGCTTGGAGACATGCTTTCACTAAGATGAAAGCATATCTTTGAGTTTTAAATATTAGCTGACTGGCTGAACATCTCCAAGACCTAGTTCAGATTATCTTAAAAATGTTCAGCCAGAGGAAGCCAAGTCTCTGGGGACAATAGGATTTTTATGTATGTTATTGATTTGTTCTGGAACACATTTAAACTACTTGGAAACAGTTTAATCTTTTTGAGGCTTGCTTTTAGGCTTTGTTAGGCTCAGAGCAGAGTTTAGTCTAGGTTGATTGAATGCCAGTCATTGTAAATTTTACTGTTGGGTACTAGATATTTTTGAATTTTTTTCATGTTCTCAAAACTTTATTAGGTAGAATTTAAGCAAGAGCAAGCCCACCTGGTTCAGGATAACTGGAATAGTGGAGCCATTGCTTGGAGACATGCTTTCACTAAGATGAAAGCATATCTTTGAGTTTTAAATATTAGCTGACTGGCTGAACATCTCCAAGACCTAGTTCAGATTATCTTAAAAATGTTCAGCCAGAGGAAGCCAAGTCTCTGGGGACAATAGGATTTTTATGTATGTTATTGATTTGTTCTGCAACACATTTAAACTACTTGGAAACAGTTTAATCTTTCTGAGGCTTGCTTTTAGGCTTTGTTAGGCTCAGAGCAGAGTTTAGTCTAGAGCTAATTTTTCCCCCTCAGAGGCAATATCTATCTTAATACTTATCCCAATGCCTCATGAATTTAGAGATTCTCTTCTCTGGTTGGTTTAATAACTATTCCTGACCTTGTGTGAGTTCCAAGGATTGTTCCTTCGAATCCTTTCTAGTAGACATATCCTCTGCCTCTGGTAGTTTCTTCAAATTCAATTGTCAAATAACACCATACTTTTATTTTTAGAGGAAATACAAAATATGGACTAGTATGAAATAAAAGCATAATCAGGCAGTTTTTAAATAAATATGAGATTATATTTTCAAACATTTTTTTGCTATCATTGCTTCATAAGGTGTTTTCAGTAACACTTCACTCTAGCATAGTGGAGAAAGCTAGAGTTTGAAATTTGAAGTTATAAATTTGATAAGGAGATAGAGTCTCATAAATTTCCAAATTTCCTAACTTGTAAAATAACAATATTGATGTCAAAGATATGATTAGAAAGTTAAAGAAGTAAAATAAACAGAAAAGGTTTAAAATTAGTTATCTCTAGAAGACCCTTTAGAAAAAAGGTTGCCTTCTGGGTCAAGAGAAAAAAGCTGGGCTAGAATGAAGAAGATGGTTAGAGCCTAATCCCTGTGACTGATATTATTGTGCCCTAATGAAAGAGTTCAGTTGACCCAGTAGGCTGTATCTCATAGCATACAGCCACATGGATCCTAAGGAAGGGTGATTTACCACGTGCTTCCAGCATTACATGCTTCCTCTTGATTGCCCAATACGAGCCTTCTAGTCCACCTGTGAGGACGTGGATGCATGCAGTACAAATTTATGTCTGTATCCCTTCATTCGGCAGATATTTATTGAGTGCCCACAGTGTGCCAGACACTGTGTTAGGTGCTTCCTACACATTAAGCCTCAACCCTTTTGCCTGGTTTCCAAGAACTTGCGTGATCTGACTCTCATTATCTAAGTCTTTTCCATTATCCCCTTAACACTCATCTTTACTCAGGGAAGGCTGCTCTCCTTTCTGTTTGAGTTGCTCTCCCATTTTCTCCTTATTTCCATGCTGCTATTCCATCCACCTGGATTTATCCTCCATTTCCACCTCCACCTCCCACTTTCTAGTCTTCAAGCCCTCTTCCATGAATGCTCCCATGGGTGACATAGCTTCCTCCCTCCCCATCAATCTTCTTATTTCTAGTCTTCAAGCCCTCTTCCATGAATGCTCCCATGGGTGACATAGCTTCCTCCCTCCCCATCATTGTGCATACAGATGTTACAAGTTGTTGAATAAGAAGATATCTTCTTATTTCAACAACTTGTAACATCTGTATGCACAATTTTGCATTTTGCCTCTGTAGCTAAGTTTTAAGTCTTTAAGTAGGGATTGTGTGTTATATTTCTTTGTGTTCTAACCAAAAGATCATAGTATGTAGACTTAGAATTTCCTGGATCTGCTATATACAAGCTCAATTTCTTCACAGAGTAACTATAAATAAACCTTGGTTGCTTTGTGAAATTGAAGATTATAATTTGGGACTTCTGTTTCTGGTGTGGTATATGATCTCTAAAAAGTTGAAAAAAACTCCCACTGATATAATGTTATGTCATGGAAACATTACGTGTGACATTGCAAGTGAATAATATAGACCTTGTTTTGCCATTAGTTCAAAATGTCTTCCTTTTCCCACTACTATCCCACCCTTTATGGTCGCAATCAGATCTGCACTTCGAGTACTGGAAAGTCGGTGTGCTACCACAATCGTAGTCTGACCTTTGCTTGCCTGCAGGACAAATAGTATGGAAGATAAATATAAAATCAGTAGAGATAACAACCTACATAATATTCAAGAAAACTTGTTGTGGTATTATTTTAATTATCAGAGAATCTTATCTTTAGATACAGAAATTCGGAAACTTTAATAGATCAAGAAGGGCAATAGAAATTAGGATTAAAAAAGAGTCAGAAAGTTAGATTCTCAATTGGTGTTTTTATAAAACCATACTATCTTAACTAGAAAGGAATCTAAAGACCATTTCCTGTGAGTCACCTAATAGCTGCATGGCTACTAGTAACTAAAAATAACTAAGTAACTTAAATTCACTATTTCTCTCTCTTTTCTTTTTTTCATTTCTAAAATGGGAATATTACTTAACTGGTTGGGTAAAGATTCAAGGTAATATATATTTTTAACTTTTTTATGAGTGTCATCAACATATGGAAAAGCGCACATATCACAAGGGTAAAAAGATCAATGCATTTTCACAAACTGAATACATCCAGATCATAGCACTCAGAACAAGAAACTGATCATTATTGGCTCCCAGAATCCCACCCCATGTTCTTTTCCCTGCTACTACTCACCAACACCAAAGGTAACTGCTATCCTGATGTCTAACAGCACAGATTAGTTTTGATACACACACATATATATATATGAAACCATGCAGTGCATACTCCTCTGTGTCTGGATATTTTCATTTGACATAATATTTTTGAGATTCATCCACTGATACATTTTTTTTGTATATAGTTGTAAATCATTCATTCTTATTGCTGCGCAGTATTCCATTTTGTGAATATATACCACAATTTATCTATCCATTCTACTCCTGATTGGCATTTGGGTAGTTTTCAGGGTTTTTTAAAAATCTAATTTGTATAAATTCTTGTACATGTTTATTTGGTGAAGATATGTACACAATTCTACTAGCTGTATACCTAGGCGAGGAGCTGCTGAATCATAGGGTGTGTATATGCTCTGCTTTAAAAGTGGTTGTCCCAATTTATAGACCCCCAACTGTGCAGGAGAGTCATGGTTGCTCTATATTCTCACCAACACTTGCTAATTTCTGGTTTTGTCTAATAGGTGAGTACCATTACATTGTGGCTTTTATTTGCATTTCCCTGATGACTAAGAAAATTGAACAATTTTTCGTATGGTTGGTGACAATTCGGATATTCTCTCTTGTGAGTTGTCTGCCCACGTTTTTTCTCATTTTCTATTGGGACTCTCTTTTTCTGATTAGTTTTCAGGATTTGTTTGTGTACTCTAGATACTATGTATTACATTGTTTTTCTCTTGGTTACCTTTTCACTCTCTTAGCATTTAAAATTTTAAATGCGATCCAATTTCTCAACTTTTCTCTTTTATAATTCACGCTTTTTGTGTCCTATTTAAGAAATCTTTACTGATGTTTTCCTATGCTTTAACTTACAATCCTTATCATTTGGCCGTTTATAATAATATCTATAATTCACCTGGGATTGATGAGTCAATGTACATTTTTCCTGTAGTGTTAACCAAGTGTCTCAGCAACATATTTTGAAAAGACCATCCTTTCCCCACTGCAGAACTGCTTTTATCATAAATTAGGTGACCATTATTTTGTGTCTGTTTTTGTATTCTGTCTGCTATTCTGTTGTTCAGATTGTCTGTCATCGTACCAATGCTACACTGTCTTAACTACAATAGATTTAAAATAGGCATTGATATCTATTAGTGTGAGTCTTACAGCTTTATTGTTCTTTTAAAAGACTGCATTATGTCTTCTTGAGGCAATATATATTTTTTTGTAAATGCCTAGCACAATAACTGATACTTTTGGCACACTACAAATTTGCTAGGGACTCAACAAATGATAGCTAATATTATTACTATTCATACTACTACGGTTACTGTGATTTATGTTTCTCAGTCTTATTTTTATTCTTATCTATTACACAGAAGGAAATGAGCTCAGAAAGTTAAGAAGCTTGCTGAAGGCCTCAGCCAGTCACGTGAAGGACTGGCACTAGAATCTTGTGTAGTTTTCTCTATTCTCTGCACAAGGTCTCTCCACTGCAGTAGATATACTTGGTAAAGCAAATAAGTACTTTTTTCCCCAAACTTTTCTATTCCAAATTTATGAGAGAACAAACATTCTCAAACATTAGTTATTAAGGTTAGATAATGATGGGGAAAAATTTATGACATAATGGTATATGGAAAAAAGTGCAAGAAAAAGTTTATGCATCCTGTTACAACTATGTTTAAAAAAATCTATACATAAAAATAGACCCCAGTATAGAAATATATTTAAATACTAATAGTGCCTGTATTTAATTATTGAGCATATGAGTTTTATTTTTCTTGTCTCAATTTTCCCAAATTTATTTAATATGCATGTATTGCACTTTTGTAAGAAAGCTAAAAAACTTTGGAAAAGCATGTTCTATTTCTAATAGTTTTTGTTCCTAAGAGTAACATATGTATGTACACGAACGACAAATAGATGCTACTATGAAAAACTGAAAATATTACACTGTTATGATTAAAGGTCTTTTTAACTTTAATTTTTACAGCACCTTATTTATTTTTTTTAAAGAAGGAAGGTTTATTTTGATATATTTGGTTTATGTTAAGGTGACCATCTAAAATATTGTCCAAACCAGGAATTTTCTCTGGACAGTTGTGAGATATGTTCATGTAATTATAACTTAAAAACTATTTGAATTTATGCTCTAGGGTCAAGAAAATTAAAGAGGTATCATATATACCCCTTAGGTTACAGACGGTAATGGAGAGGTGGTTACTACCTGAAGTGGGTGTTTTTCTTGGACTTTAACTTTGAAAATTACTTGGGGAAACAGGATTGGTAATGGAGACAACATAACTAATCAAAGCTAGGCTGTTGCATTAAGCAGGTACTGTTACTAATTTTGGTTCTTTGGAAATAGACTCATCTGTAAATATCACACACATATATGTATACATAAACACATTTATGTCAGGAATATATACATACATCCTCCATGTATGTATACACATATGTGTATATATCTGATACATGAGGGTGTATGTGCATGTGTGTATGTTTTGTACCTACTGAGCCAACCAGGGAACTAGAAATGTTATAATTTGGGTTAGTAATGAGGAATGACATCTAAAATTCATCAGTGAGGCCAGGTCACTGTGTGGCAGTCAGCCTAAAGCTCCTCATAGTCAGGAGTGGCATTAAAGAGACCACTGGCAGGACCAGCTTCATGGGTGTATGAACTATGGAGTCACACAGGGAGCTGCACTTGGAAGGCCCGACACTTGGTTTAATGCTCTGTTGTCAAAATCTTGTAATTCTTAATAATTTTTGAACAGTTTCCTTTTTCACTGAGCCCCAAAAACTATGTAGCTGGCCCTGACCACCGGTAAAGGTAAAAAGCTTTCTATGTGAGTGTTACTAACCGTAAGTCCATTCATAAAAAAAGGAACCTCAAATAATACCTCATATCACATACAGAAATTAACTCAAAATGATTATAAACTAAAATATAAAAGCTAAAACCTGAAACTATAATACTTACAAGAAAACATATGGAGTATAAAAACACTACTGATTTTTGGGAATTGATTTTGCATCCTGTAACATTACCAAAATAATTGTTAATTAGCTCTGAGAGTTTTTTGGTAGTGTCATTAGGTTTTTCTATATACAAGATCATGCCATTTGCAAACAGAGACAGTTTGACTTGGTCCTTTCCAATCTGGATGCCCGTTATTTCTTTCTCTTGCCCGATTGCTCTGGCTTGTAGTTCTGATACTATGTTAAATAGGGGTGGTGAGAGTGGGCATCCTTGTCTTGTTCCTGTTCTTAAGGAACATCTATCCAGAATGATATTGGCAACTGGTTTGTCAT
>NW_007732668.1:16937-23518 GCF_000696425.1 Galeopterus variegatus
ACTACTGGAAGAAATTAAAGAGGACACAAAAAGATACACCATGCTCTTGGTTTGGAAGAATGAACTTTGTGAAAATGTCGATTCTACCCAAAGTGATCTACAGATTCATTGCAATCCCCATCCAAATAATGGTGACATTTTTCACAGAAATAGAAAAAGCAATCCTCATATTCATATGGAACAGAAAAAGACCACAAATAGCCAAATTAATCTTGAGCAAAAAAATAAAGCCAAAGGCATAACACTACCTGATTTCAAATTATATTACAAAATTATAACCAAAAGAGCATGGTACTGGCATAAAAATAAATACTTGGATAAATGAAACAGAACAGAAAATCCAAGAATCAACCCACATACTTACAGCCACCTGATCTTTGACAAGAGCAATAAGAACATACACTGGGGAAAAGACTGCCTCTTTAATAAGTGGTGCTGGGAAAATTGAACATCCATATGCAGAAGAATGAAACTGGACCTGTAACACTCACCATAGACCAAAATAAACTAAAAATGGATTAAAGGCTTAAATATAAGACTGAAGCCATTAAATTATTTAAAAAAACACAAGGGAAACACTCCAGGAAGTAGGACTAGGCAAAGACTTTATGAATAAGACCCTAAAAGCACAAGCAACAAAAGAAAAAAAAACCCCAAACAAATGGGGTTATATCAAACTAAAAAGCTTCTGCACAGCAAAGAAAACAATCAACAGAGCAGAGACACAACCTATGGAATGAGAGAATATATTTTCAAACTCTACATCCAACAATGGATTAATAGACAGAACATATTAAGGAGCTCAAACAACTATACGGTTAAAAAAAACAAATAAATCAATTAAAATATGGGCAAAGGAGATGAATAGATACTTTTTGAAGGAAGACATACAAATGGCCAACAGGTACATGAAAAAATTCTCAGCATCACTAATCATCAGGCAAATGCAAATCAAAACCACACTGAAATATCATCTCACTCCAGTTAGACTGGCCATTATTAAAAAGACCAAGAATGATATAATGCTGGCGAGGATGTGGGGTAAGGGGAACTCTTCTGCACTGTTGGTGGGACTGTAAATTAGCATAGCCATTATGGAAAACAGTATGGAAGCTTGTCAAACTACAAATATAACTATTNTGTCTTGTTCCTGTTCTTAAGGAACATCTATCCAGAATGATATTGGCAACTGGTTTGTCATATATGGCTTTTATTGTGTTGAGATAATTTCCTTTTATACCTAATTTGTTGAGTCTTTATCATGAGGGGATGTTGAATTTTGTAGAATGCTTTTTCTGCACTTTTTGAGGTAATTATATTATCTCAATATGATTTATGGTTTTTGTCCTTGATTTTTTAAATGTGGTGTATCACGTTTATTGACTTGTGTATGCTGAACCAACCTTGCATCCCTGGGATGAATCACACTTCATTATGGTGTATAACTTTTTGATGTGTTGCTGTATTTTGATTGCTAATATTTTGTTGAGAATTTTTGCATCTACGTTCATCAAGGATATTGGGCCTGTAATTTTCTTTTTTTGCTGTATCTTGTCTGGTTTTGGTATCAGGGTGATGCTGTCCTCATAGAATGATTTTGGGAGAATGTCTTCTGTTTCAATATTTTGGATAAGTTTGAAGAGAATCAGTATTAATTCCTCTTTAAAAGTTTGGTAGAATTCAGCAGTAGAGCCATCCATTCCTGGGCTTTTCTTTGTTGGAAGACTGCTGATTGCTGCTTCAATCTCATTACCTGTTATTGGTCTGTTCAGGTTTTGTTTCTTTTTGGTTCAGTCTTGATTGTTTGTATGTGTCTACAAATTTATCCATTTCCTCCAGGTTTTCATATTTGTTGACATACAGTTGTTATATAATCTCCAGTGATTCTTCATATTTCTGTAGTATCGGTTGTAATATCTCTTTTTATTTCTGATTTTTGTTATTTGGGTCTTCTCTCTCTCTCTCTCTCTCTCTCTCTCTCTTTTCTTTTTTGCAGAAATCAAGAAAGCAAGCCCATTTACAAAAGTCACCAAAAAAACCCACAAAAAACCCCTAGGAATCAATTTAACCAAGGAGGTGAAAGATCTCTACAATGAGAACTACAAAACACTANAAAACTGAAAACAGATAACTCAAATGAACATCAATACCAGTTAGCTCAAACTGTGGTACATCCATACAATGGAATATTATTCACCAATGAAAAGGAATAGATTATTGATGTATTCCAAAACGTGGAAGAGTCTCAAGACAATTATGCTGAGCGAAAGAAGCCAGAGATAACAGAATATGTACTATAGACACTATACTAGAAACTACAAAGTAATCTACAGCAACAGTGAGCAAATCAGTGGTTGACAAGGATCAGAGGAAGAGGTTTGGGGATGTCAGGATTGAGTGGCTACAAAAAGCATATGAAAAATTTGGTTGACTATCTTGATTGTGGTGATGATGTGCACAGGTGTACATACATGTNACTGCCTCTTTAATAAGTGGTGCTGGGAAAATTGAACATCCATATGCAGAAGAATGAAACTGGACCTGTAACACTCACCATAGACCAAAATAAACTAAAAATGGATTAAAGGCTTAAATATAAGACTGAAACCATTAAATTATTAAAAAAACACAGGGGAAATACTCCAGGAAGTAGGACTAGGCAAAGACTTTATGAATAAGACCCTAAAAGCACAAGCAACAAAAGAAAAAAAACCCCAAACAAATGGGGTTATATCAAACTAAAAAGCTTCTGCACAGCAAAGAAAACAATCAACAGAGCAGAGACACAACCTACAGAATGAGAGAATATATTTTCAAACTCTACATCCAACAATGGATTAATAGACAGAACATATTAAGGAGCTCAAACAACTATACAGTTAAAAAAACCAAATAAATCAATTAAAATACGGGCAAAGAAGATGAATAGATACTTTTTGAAGGAAGACATACAAATGGCCAACAGGTACATGAAAAAATGCTCAGCATCACTAATCATCAGGCAAATGCAAATCAAAACCACACTGAAATATCATCTCACTCCAGTTAGACTGGCCATTATTAAAAAGACCAAGAATGATATAATGCTGGCGAGGATGTGGGGTAAGGGGAACTCTTCTGCACTGTTGGTGGGACTGTAAATTAGCATAGCCATTATGGAAAACAGTATGGAAGCTTGTCAAACTACAAATATAACTATTATATGATTCAGCAATCCAACTACTGGGTATACATCCAAAGGAATGGAAATCATCATGTTGAAGGGATACCTGCACTCCCATGTTCATCACAGCTCTATTTACAACAGCCAAAATATGGAACCAACCTAAATGTCCTTCAACAGCTGACTGGATAAGAAAATGTGGTATAAATACACAGTAGAATACTACTCAGCCATAAAAAAGAATGAAAGTCTGCCATTTACAGCAACATGGATGAGCTGGAGAAAATTATGTTATGTGAAATAAACCAGACACAGAAACAGAAATACCACATATCCTCACTCCTAAGTGGGTGCTAAGAAAGAAGGAAAGAAAGAAAGAAAAGACCATAATAACACATTGAACTTTCAGAAGGAGAGAACAAACCTAAGGATTCTAGAGATCAGGGGGAATGGAGGGAAGGGCATTGGGGAGTGATGGGTCAGGTAAAGGGCATAAAGAAAACTATGATGTGTAATAATAAATATGCTAATAATAGTAATAAAAATATGGAAAAGTCTCTGTGACCTTGAATTCGGCAAAGATTTCTTAAATAGGACCACAATGGTTTGATTCATAAAAGAAAAAAATTGATAAATTAGACTTAATCAAAGTTAAAAACTGCTCTTTCTTAAGAGCATGGAAGGACAAGTTCCAGAATGGAAAGAAATATTTTCCAATCATATATCTGATGAAATACTTATATCCAGAAATATAAATATTATATAAAGAACTCTCAAAACTCAATAATAAAGAAAAAAACTCAATTAAAAAAATGAACAAAAGATTTGAACTGACACTTTAACAAAGAAGAAATATGGATAGTCAATAAGCACATAAAAATGTCCAACATCATTAGTTATCAGGATAATCCAAATTAAAAAGACAATGAGACACCACTACACATTTCTTTAGACAGCTAAAATTAAAATGACTAGCTATACCAAGAGTGGACAAGTATGTGGGGTAGCTGAAATTCTCATATACTGTTGGTAGGAATAAAAAAGGAAAATAGTTTGGCAGTTCACTAAAAAGTTAAGCATGTTCCTACCATAAGATCTAGCTATTCAAATACTAGTATTTAACCAAGAGAAGTAAAAGCACATGTCCACACACAGACTTGCATAGGAATACGTAGAGTAGCTTTATCTGTCATACCAAAAACTGAAAACAGATAACTCAAATGAACATCAATACCAGTTAGCTCAAACTGTGGTACATACATACAATGGAATATTATTCACCAATGAAAAGGAATAGATTATTGATGTATTCCAAAACGTGGAAGAGTCTCAAGACAATTATGCTGAGCTAAAGAAGCCAGAGATAACAGAATATGTACTATAGACACCAAACTAGAAACTACAAAGTAATCTATAGCAACAGTGAGCAAATCAGTGGTTGACAAGGATCAGAGGAAGAGGTTTGGGGATGTCGGGATTGAGTGGCTACAAAAAGCACATGAAAAATTTGGTTGACTATCTTGATTGTGGTGATGATGTGCACAGGTGTACATACATGTCAAAACTTTTCCAATGGTATATTGTAACATATGCAGTTTATTGTACATCAGTTAAACTTCAAGAAAAGCTTCCATGTACCCCACACACATTATCCCCAGTGCCAACATCTTACATTTCTATGGTACATTTGCTACAACTAATGAACCAGTATTGATACATTATTATTATCTGAATTAAAATCTTCATTTAGATTTAAAAAATTTTTCCAAATATCTTTTTCTGTTCCAGGATCCTCCCCAGAATATCACTATATATTTAATCATCATGTCTCCTTAGGCTCCTCTTGACTGTGACAATTTCTCAGATCTTCCATGTCTTTGAAGAGCTTGATAGTTTCGAGGAATAATGGTCAGATGTTTTGTAGGATGTCTTAATTTGGGTTTGCCGGGGGTAAGATATTCAGCCTACACTGAGCCTACTTCTCTCCATCAAACTTCAAGTTTGAATTCAATTCTGGGTCATGCAGACCTGCAGCAATTTAAAAGTTCTTGGCTTATGCAAGAATGCTGTTGTTGAGTGATCTCGCATTAGAAAGCTGACCACCATGATGTGAAAACACTTGGGTGCCCAGGCTACTGGCCCATACCTCTCCCATTTATTCCATTCCATGTCTTTGAGGCAACAAATATTATTTTTTAAAAGCAAACAAATCTCAAACCTTATTAATGAAACTATATGATGCTACAAATTAGCTCAGTGATTTACCAGTATTATCATACATTTCTCAAGGCAAATTAATATAAATGAAATTTATTTTAAAAGTATAAAAGGTAACATATAATACATCATACTCTAAAAAGAATATGGGGAGAGACAATGTTGTAAAATCAAACAATTAGGAGGTTACAACCAGAAAAGGTCTAAGAATTGTGTGTTCACAGAATCAGAATGGCAAGGTTTCCTGATACTGGCTTATATTGTTATAGACCTTCTCTTCCTCACAGGCGTCTCACCTCACAGGTGTTTTTACACATATCCCTTCTCATATTTCTTATTAAGCATTGCATACAGAGCAAGTTTACTTATTTTGCAAAAGTGCATGCTGCTGTCTCACACCTGCATATGGAGGGGAGATGACTTCTGCAGGTGTGCCCCGACACATCAGTGTTCCAGCAACTGCAACACCTGCTCTTACCCATCTGTACAGTCTTTACTCTGCCAGGATCCTGGTCTCAACTATAAACATTTGATTAAAGTAGTATTGTTATAATTTATTATAGCATGAATTAGTATCAGAATGTATCAAATAAATCACAGAAATGTCTAATAATGTAAAAGGGAAAAAATGTGCTTTAAAGGTCTATAAAATGTGCCTACAAGAACTGTACACCCTCAAGGTACTATCAAGTGCACTAGAAAAATACATCTCTATTAGATCATAAATGGACCCAAGACTGATATATTAGCCACAGTGAACAACAACAAAAATATTCAACAGTAATTGTTTCAGTCTTAAAAAAAAGAAGAGATTTTGGCAATCAAGGCCTCCTAAACAACTGATCAAGATTTGAGCTGATGTTTTGTCTTTTAGCCAGAATTACTGTATAGATAATTTACAGTAATTAAATTACTGGGAGGCAGTGCAATTGATTCTGTTGTTTTTCCAGATACCTCATAGTATGTGTGGTAGATTTTCAATGAGTCTTTATTGCTATTATTTCTTCTAGAAAGCAGAGTTTTGATAGAATTTCCTAGTATTTCCTCTTTACCTCACAGATTATACAAAGCTAAAAGCCAAACAATTAGGTATTTGACCACACAAAGGTCAACAGGAAGATAGGTCTCTACTTGACACTGCTGACATTTTTTCAGATTACTTCACAATTCATGTTCACTCATAAATCACCAGGTAAGTAGC
>NW_007732668.1:24689-26460 GCF_000696425.1 Galeopterus variegatus
CTGACATTTTTTCAGATTACTTCACAATTCATGTTCACTCATAAATCACCAGGTAAGTAGCGTGGACTTTGAAATAGTTCTTCTGGAATTGCTAGGAAGAGATAAAGGATTCTCTGAGAAGACCCAGCTAGATTCTCACCAGTGATGATCATGGGGCTTAAATAAAGGACAGCACCAGGAAAAGAAAGGATAGTAATACAAAGCCTGGAGCATTTGAGAGGGAGGGTCTGCATGTGACTGTGGGGTCAGTAAGTATACTCTCTGAAGAAGTGTTGTAAACACAAAGAATTCTAGTTCTCTGGTGGCAAATGTGATCTGGGAAACGGTGACATAGGCTCTATGATGTGGTCTTGTGGTCTTCAACTATTTTTTTTTTTAAGCTGCAAGACCTTTTCATCAAATAAAATCTCATGTGGAAACCTCATATATTTTTTAGAAACACCCAGGTGAATGGGTTGCTGCTTTGTCTGAATTGTCGGGGTAGTTAGAGGGGCAACCCTACCTCGCTCATCCACCTAACCTCCCCACCTTCTCTCACCTCTCAAGAGGCTCCTTGGAACCCCAAGTACCCTAGTAATCCAAGAATACAGTCTCAGAACTTCTCATTACATACTCTTTTATAATTTCCTACCCCCATGGGCTGTCAAATTTTAACTGACCATCTCTTATAAGAAGGTCACTATGGTAGTTAAAAGGGAATTCTACCTCACTTAACTACCTCACCGTAACATTGAAAGCCAGCTGCCTTAGTGTTCTTCTGGGTCAACACTGGCTTCATGGCTCAGCAATGTGGGATCACTGTCAGGCGGCCTCACTTGTCTGAGAAATCTTTCTCTTTTGTCAGATGGGATGACAAATAGCCAAATAGCTGGCACTTAGAAGCCATTTTTAATGTGACTCACCTCCTCCTTCACCCACTCCTTTCAACTTGCAGGTATCTACTCATGTGAATATATATATATGCTTAGGTTAGGACCCTTTAGAAAGGAAGACACATACAAAATCTAAACTCTGCTCAAATGAGGCCATGTGTACTACCTAATTAAAAATATGGAACAATACCCTGTAGTAAAATGTTTTCTTTTTAAAGCCTGGAATCTCTCCATTCTTATTTCTGAATAAGTTAACATACAAGTTAACAATTGAAGATAACATAAACTTATCACCATTTAATACCTTTTCCCTTCACCTATATTTATTAACACGCTAATCATTTAAGAATTTGTGGAAAAACTTCGAACAGCAGCAAAAAATGATGAAAAAAATGTTGGGAAAGAAGAGAAAAATGCTGCAATAACCAGAACATCTTTCTTCCAGAAGGAATAATACCTTATCTAGCCCAGAATGCTGACCAATAAATATTGCATTAGAGATGTCTTACTTGGTAGCAATTAGGAAAATCAATGTCTCTTCTCATACAGGGATTTTCCTTATTTGTGGGAGAGGGCAGGCCTTAGGAATAATTTACAGAAATCACCAAGATTATCCATATCATAGAAAAAATTTTCTTATATTTTTAAAGACTTTTTACTACATTTTTTAAGACTTTGAAATGTCCTGCTAAGTAAAAGTGATTTAAATTCATTTATAAAAGGGAAATCCACAAGCTATGTATGCAATAGGATCAAAATAAACAACAAAAGGAGATAAAAGTGAGTCTATTACAAGCCCACATGGTAGCTTCAATTTGGACTACGGTTTGAATTTTTTTCCCAAAAAGGCAGTGTGGTTTTAGAAAGAGGCTACTTTTTTTTTTAATTGTGGTAAAGTA
>NW_007732668.1:27978-32253 GCF_000696425.1 Galeopterus variegatus
TGTAGCATGTATCAGAATTTCATTTTCTTAAAGACTTTTACCATTTTTTAAGACTAATACTCTTCCAGTGTACATATATGCCACATTTTGTTTATCCATTCATCTGTCCATGGATATTGGGATGTTTACAGCTTTTAGCGACTGTGTCTGATGCTACTTTGAACATTGGTATATAAATATCTCTTGGAGACCCTACTTTCAATTATACTGGGCGCATATCCAGAAGTGGAATTGCAGGATTATATGATAATCCTATGTTTAATAAGAGGCTAGTTTTGAAGCCTGATCTGGATTCAGTTTTAGCCCCGACCCCTAGCAGACATGTAACTTTGAGGCCATATAGGACAGTGGTTACAAGAATGAGGTCAAGGTTGACTCTTTAGGTCCAGGTGCTGGCTTCACTGCTGCCTGGCCATCACTCAACCTCCCTGTGCCTCAGTGTGCTCATCTGTAAAATAGGAGAACAAATGTCTTTATCTCATAGGGTTCTTGTGAAGATTATCTATTACTATCGATTTGTTTCTTGTTACATCTAAAATAATGACTTACAAACAGCTTCAGGGGTTCAACGAAACCCTCAATATTACATGTAAATTTTTCTGTACAAGTGTATTTTTACCTTTTTTTGAAGAGTTATAGGATTTATTTTTTCCTATTCTTAATCAGACTCCCAGTGTAGGCCCTGATCTACCAAAGGGGGAGAACCACTACCCTAAAAACAGATAGTGGCTTAGAATATAATACCAGGCCTTATAAATGTGAGCTTGATCAAACAGGTTTGTGAAATGTCCCATGATGTTTTTGGCATGAGACAGTCTGTGTGTTACCTTTCCTCTCCTGGCTAAATTCCAGCCATGGAAATCCCCTTAAGAATCTCCCTTTCTGTTCCCAGCTATTATAATGTTGTTACAAATGGCTAAATTTATTTTAAAAATCCTCAATTCCATTTATAGAGTAAGATATTCAACTGATACAAACATACCAAAATGTGTGTGTGTGTGTGTAAAAATTACTCTGGCCTAACTTCGACTTTGGATAACCATTTCTTAGGGCTTAATTTAATAAAGTAGCCCACAGCTTAATGTCATATTCCAATTTTCTTATTGTTCAGTTCCTTAAGTATCATAATTATAATGTAAGGGGCCTTGGAGGAAGACCCACAAGATGCATCACAGCAAGAAATTACCGTGACGGTAAAGCAAGGTCCATGTAGGCAGCAAGAAAGCAACTCTGTTCAAAGGATAAAACTGCAATGGAAGCCCTTCTGGCATAATTAGCAAAGGGTTTTTTTAGAGATTCTCCATTGATGTGGTATGGCTGAATCTCCCTTAATGGTAATTATTCCTTAGATTTGCATACTACTTTTAACATTGCAATGAACATTCGCAGGCTCCATCACAGAATCAGTGTGGGCTTCCCCGGGGGCCTGCTGGTGCTCACGGCTTTGCCTCCCATGGGCGGGACAGCTTGGAAGCCCGCTGTGTCGGCATGCCAGGCTCTAACCAGAAGCAGAGTTGATTTAATCTCCTTTCCTTTTGAAAAACGGAAAAACAATAAGTTTTCAAAGTAAATTAAATTCCCCCATAATTCTGCCACAAAACTGCTACTATTTTTATCTACGAGAAATGTTTGTATGTTGCCTTCATTTTTGCTCACAAGTACACCTATTTTATGTCATTGGAATCACAGTTTGCAAACATTTCTGCATTCTTCTTTTGCCACTTATGACAGGCATTTCATTTTAACCAGTAGGAAAGAATATCTATTAATTTGTCATGTTGCAAAGCAACTGTTTATTGCAAAAGTCTGAACTGGTTTTGATTACTGGTGGTGATTAACACCGTGGATGAAAAGCCGGTGGGCACAACATGTAGCCTCTAGACAACCTGAGACTGCTACAAGGCACTCAAAAATCTTATTTAA
Source organism: Galeopterus variegatus (assembly GCF_000696425.1). NCBI lineage: Eukaryota > Metazoa > Chordata > Mammalia > Dermoptera > Cynocephalidae > Galeopterus > Galeopterus variegatus. The sequence goes on from NW_007732668.1 coordinate 29,902, forward strand.
CTTAAATGGGTGTGTTAAGTGTGATTATTTTTCAGTACTTTCAAGCCCTAAATAACCAAACATCAACATTATTAAAAACAATTTATTGAGTGTATCCTAGATTTAGATTTTGTCCTAGTTACTAAGTATAAGAAATGAATTAAACATTAATTAGCTCTCTCCGTGTTTCTTTTCTACTAAGATGAACCACAATAAACAAGGATTTTCATATCATAGAAGCAGCATGTGGAACTCTCATCATGGGAGGGAAACAGGTAAAAATATAATGTGATTTCCCCCTAAAACTTTTCTCAATTTTGGGAGACTTTTTCAGTCCTCTTTCATGTTTTTTTTAAATTGCATTTTAAACAAAGTAGATGTTTTAGTCCATTTTGTGTTGTTGTAACAAAATTACCTAAGACTGGGTGATTTATAAAGAAGAGAGGTTTATTTGGCTTATGATTCTCGGACAGCTGCATCTAGCATGGGCCTCAGGCTGCTTCTACTCATGGTGGAAAGTGGCAGGGAGCTGGCGGGGACAAGCAGATCACATGACAAGAGGAAGCAAGAGAACGGAAGCAAGAGAGAGAGAGGAGGTGCCAGGGTATTTTTAAACAACCAGTTCTCGCAGGAACTAACAGAGCAAGAACTCACTCATTAATCCCCCCTCCCTCAGGGAGAGCATTAATCCATTCATAAGGGATCCGCCCCCATGACTCAAATCAGTTTTCAACACGGCCACATTGGGGATCAAATTTCCACGTGAGTTTTGGAGGGGAAAACACATCCAAACTCCATCAGTAGATATTGTATATATTTGTGGTAGGGGTAACTTCTAGCACCAATGAAGCATGGGCAGTAATATTCTATTGGGTTATGGCCTTGATTTCAAGTTAATTTCTTCAAAGTAACTAATAGATTTTTCAACAAGAAGAGGGCACTCTGGCTGCCAGTATCCATTTCTGATCCCATAACATCAGTATTTAAAAAAAGAAGCCTGCAGTTTTCTTACAGAGAAACACTTCACACATTTCCAAGCAAATGTGAAGGAAAATATGCCTTTAAGCCTTCTGAGGGTCTGAAGGCCATGCCTTGAAAGAGGGTTTGGCCGTTGAGAAAGCATTCAGTGGTTTTCAATATCACCACTGTCAACTACCCTCCCAGATGCAGTGTAATTTGGTGCAGGTCCATGACTGCAATGTCTTGATGCATGTGCAACAGCTTGTAGTCAGCGGGAGGTCCGTGGGAGGTTTGAGGGGTCCAACTGCTGGAGCAGGGTGGTTCAAGGTCAGTGCCTCTCTACTTGAGGTGAAATTAGGTTAAAATGAATGCCCTGGGGCTGCCCTTAAGAGAAAAGTGATCAGAGAAGAGAATTCCATAGGTGCATATGGAAGAGGCAAAGGATGGATGTGGTTATTCCTAGTTGCGCTGGCCGTGGTGGGGTTACTATGGGGAGGGAGAAAGTGCAAGCCTGTTGAAATGGAGCTACGTATGGGAAGAGTGCTTGCATATCAGCCACATATACATATCATAACATATGTATATATATTTTAAAACACTAACTACAGCATCTCTCCTCTACTCCAGATCACTTCCTATAACTATGACATAAGTTCTCACGTGGGTGAACACCCTGCATCCATACCTTAAGGAGGGCTCTGAACTTAAGTAGTCCGCTACAGATCCAGATTTTGTTGTATTGAAAAGCAATGATGAACCAGGAATACGGTAATAAGAAGTGCTTCTGCTCACTTACCTTCTCCAGTGCAGCTTGAACAACTGCTTCACTTTCTGTATCTAGGGCAGATGTAGCCTCATCTAAGATCAGATCTTGGGGTTTCGAACTAAAGCTCGAGCAATTGTGATTCTCTGTTTCTGCCCTCCACTTATTTGAGCTCCTTTTTCTCCCACCAATGTATTAAATTTCTAATGAAAAAACAGGGGGGAAAAAGCACAGAAACAGAAGGCAGCATGATTCAAGTCATTAGAACAGGAAATGAAACACAATCACAGTTACCAGCTTAACTGCTACTTCAGCCTGGGTGTTTATTTATGATTTTTGAGTTTTTCTTTTATTTAATTCAGAATATTTTAACATTTACTTGTACATATTTGTGGGGTACAGTGTGTTGTTTCAATAAATGCATATACTGCACAATGATTCACTTAGGGTAGATAGCATTGTTTTGTACCCATTAGTACACTACTTTTGATTTGTTCTTTGTAAAAACGATGACTGAAAACAAAAGCCTAGTGAAGAGAGGACTTAAAAATTTGGGCTAAAAAAAATAGGACTTAAAGAAATTAGAACATGTGACCATCAAGGATTTCTAGAAAAGTTAATAATAATTTGAACTAATTTTCAAATCTTTT
>NW_007732668.1:32690-50541 GCF_000696425.1 Galeopterus variegatus
CTAATTTTCAAATCTTTTAAAGACATTTTTAGAATGCTTTGAAATCTTTAAAAGAACGTCTGGAATACAAGGACATATTTATGTATTACTTGAAATGTTTATTAGCAATTTGGTATATTACCCACAATTTCCTTCTTGGATACTCTGAAAAATAGTATTAAAAAATTGCTGCAAAGACAAACATCCCCCTAAAACTTTTTTCAATTTTGGGAAGACTGTCGAGCTCTTTACCTGCCCATAACCCTGCACTGACTGGGCCAATTGACAAGCTAGGCTGGGTCTGGAGCTCACAGACCCCTCAATCCCGTTCACAGACTGGGTCACAAACCCTTCACATGCGAGGCTGAATCCCCAGACCCCTCACACTCCAGGCTGGGTCACCAGACCCCTCACACACAGGTCTATGAGATAGGTAACTGGCCAACAGGTCCTTGGAGCTGTAGGTTGGAAAGCATTGCCATGCAGAGCGGACACCCGAGGCACGAAATGCCAGCCAAGTTGCAGCACCACACATGTGCACTAACTCTACCCACACACAACTTGTTTACAAAGAATGTGCCACACACAACTTGTTTACAAAGAATGTGCCACACCACCCCCAGCTGGACCCGAGGTGAGGGGCTCTGATTAAACTATTCTATTTTCCTGACAGAGACTTTATCAGTTTTCTTTTATGTTTTTTTAAATGCATTTTTAACAAAGTAGATATTGTACATATTTGTGGTAGGGGTAACTTCTAGCACCAATGAAGCACCAGCAGTAATATTCAATTGGGTTATGGCCCTGATTTAATGTTCATTTTTTCAAAGACATAAATTTAAATATTCATTCTAAACCTTTAATTTCTAATGACTGACCACATTTTTAAAAAACACAAAACTTTTTGAAGAATTATTTCTATACAATAAAAGGCACCAATTTTAAAGATACAACTCTGAGTTTTGACAAATATTACCACCATCCCAACACAAAGATATAGAAAATTTCTGTAATCCTGGAAAGTGTCCTCATGCCCATTTTCAGTAAAAACCCACACTCTGTCTCAGAATACGTATCCCTGATTTGATTTTTAACATTATAAATGAATTTCACTGGTTCTGGAACTTCATATAAATAGAATCATATATTACGAGAGTATTTCAAAAAGTTCATGGAAACATAGAATTAAAAGATAATATGAATCTTTCCATGACCTTTTAGAAGACCCCTTGTTTGCACTTCTTTGATCTGGCTTCTTTTACCTAGCATAATGTTTTTGAGACTCATCTATGTTGTATCAGTAGTCTGCTCCTATTTATTGCAGAGTGGTATTTCATACAATGTGAGTCTACCCTGGGTTGTCAGATTTAGAAAACATACACACACACACACACACACACACACACATACACACACACACACACAGACCCAGAGCTCAGTTAAACCTGAAATCAGAAAAAAAAACCCAGTTGTTTTTAGTATAAGTATGTTGTATATGATATTTGGGACATATTTATGCTGAGAAAAAATTCATTTTTAAAAAATATTTTTATTGAATCATAATTGATTATACATATTTTGGGGGTTCAATGTTGACATGTTGATCAAATAAATATTATTAGCATACATATTGTTACAAATCGTACTTATTTTTTATGTCCCTTGTTCAATCTCTCCCTATCTCCCTCTCCCTTCCCCCTCCCCCCTCTGATAAGCCTAGATTTCTTCTCTCCTTCTGAAAGAGTAATGGTTACTCTTTGGATTTGTTGCCTACATGATCTGTCTAATGCTGAGAGGTGTGTTCAGGTCCCTCAATATTACTGTAGAGCAGATGCTTCTTCTTTCACTCTGAAATGGGCTTTGTGGAGGGAGACATCCTCTTCTTTTCTTTGGTCCCTGCTGGTGACTCTCCTTGTGTCAATGCACTCCAGTGGCTGGCAGACCATCTGCATGGTGGCTGTGGTGTCTAGCTGCTTTCACAGCAGCCGTGGTTACTGTGGTGGCTGTGGTGGACCACCCACATGGAGGTGATGTTTTTGGCATGCTCCTTGGTGCCGGCAGTGTGCCTGCTTGTGGGGAGGGGGTCTGGCCCCCAGATCCATACCTCAGGTCCCTGGGCAGGCCCCAAGGCACTGGTGGTATACCTGGGCTGGAATTAAATTTTTGTCCTTTGCTTACTTCTAAAATAGGGGGACCGGTACTTGAGTTCTGCGGTTGAGCTAAATTGCAGCTTCGCTGCTGATTCCCAAGGGAAGGCTTTTTGTGCAGCTCAGGTTTTAATGGTAGACCTTATAGGTACTTCTGGCTCTCAAGAGATCCGGTGCACCTGATCTGGGCCTGAGTCTTTTCATCAAACTGTACCCCATGCAATTCTGCATTCTTGACCAGTCTCTTCTGAGTGTTCCTTTGCTGACTGGGATGCTGGTCAGCTGTCCTTGCCATGTCCCAGTGTTCCCCTTATGGGCCCGTCTCCCCCACCACCCCTGCTGCAAATATTTCCCATGAGATGGGCCATGCTCCGGTCCCTTGCAATGGCTCACCAGCCTCTGAGTGGCTCCTTCTTTTCAGTTGTTGTGGCTCCTTGCTCCTATGTGGGTCCATGGGTACCCTATTAGTGGTCTTGCTGGCCTGGGGGAGGGACACCAAAGCCCTCTTCTCCCCTGCCACATCCAAGCAACTTCATCCAAAGGGCACAGTTGCAGCTTTTGCCGGCTCCTGCTCCGTGCACTCAGCAGCTCCAGGCTGGAAGCGGCTGCGACACAAAATGATTGGAGTGGTTTTTTCTTTCTCTCATCGTGGCTTCTCCCACTTCCGTGAACTCCATCGGTCTCTCCTCCTCTTCCCCTAAGCTCTAGTGGCCCCAGCTCAGCTACTGTTGTGTTTTTATAGTTGTAAATTGGTTGATTGTGGGAGAGAGTGACACTGGGGACCTTCTATTCTGCCATCTTGACAGGAAGCCAAAAATTATTTGTTTTTATCTGAAATTTAAACTTAACTGGCAATCCTGTATTTTATCTGGCAACCTTAAATCTATCACAATTTATTTATCCTTTCAGCTGCTGATAAACATTTAAATTGTTTCTAATTTTTGACTATTATAAATAAAGCTGCTGTGAATATTCACATATATTTTTGTGGTCATGTTTTCACTTCTTTTGGATAAATACCTAGGAATAGAATGCTGAGTTATAGTGTATGTTTAACATTATAATAAATTATCAAACTGCTTTCTAAAATGGAAGTACTGATTTCACCTTTATCAGACTAGATATCTAATTGCTTACATCATCACCAAAAGTTGCATTTGTTTGTCTTTTTAATTTTGGCCATTCTAATGAGTGTGCAGTGGTATCTCATTACTACTTTACTTTGGATCTCCTTGGTGACTCATAATGTTGAATATTTTCATATATGTATTGTTCATTTGATTCTACTTTTGTGAAATATATGTCCAAGTTTTTATCTATTAATCATTTTATTTTTTTCTTTTCTTATTACTGAGTTGTAACAGTTCTTTATTCTTGATTCATGTCCTTGCCAGACATGTGCCTTATGATTTTTTTTTCTTGAACCCTGTCTTGCTTTTTTCTAAATGGAGTCTTTTAAAAAAAAGTTTTAATTTTGATGAAGTCCAGTTGACCATTTTTTAATAGTAAATGCTTTTCTGTCTAAAAAATCTTTGCCTACCTTAAGATCACAAAGATTTTCACCTCATTTTTTATTTTTGAAGTTTAAGCTTTATCATTTTGGTCTAAGATCTATGGCCAATTAATTTTTGTATGCGGTGTACTGTAAAGATCACATTTCTTTTTTTCCCCCCACATGGATATCCAATTATTCCAGAACCATCTGTTGAAAAGATTTTCCTTTCCTTCACTGAATTCCACTGGTCTTGTCAAACTTGATGAAACTCATGTTGAGAAATAAAGTTTCTATTTTCCATTAAAAAGAAATCAATTGACTAGATATTGTGAGGGTCTATTTCCGTGTTCTCTGTTCCAATGCATTGATCTATATATATCCATTGTTATGCCTCTGCCACTGTCTTAATCACTGTCTTAAAATGAGATATTGTAGGTCCTCCAGCTTTGTTCTATTTCTTTCTAAATTGTTTTGGCTATTCTTGGTCCTCTGAATTTCCAAATGAATTTTGGAATTAGTACGCCAATTTCTACACACTAAAAGACACTGGTGGGATTTTATTTGGTAAAGCATCAGATTTATAGATCAACTTGGGAAGAATGCATACCTTTAAAAGTACTGAATCTTTAAGGTACACCATATTTATTTAGATCTTCATTCATGTCTTTCAGCAATGTTTCACAGCTTTTACATAGAAGATTTGCACATCTTTCATTAATTTTATTCTTAAGAATTTTGTTTTTCGATGCTATTGTGAATGCTACTTTTTATTTTAATTTCATTTGTAACTGTTGCTACTATTTATAGATCCAGTTGATTTTTTAATAGTTCCATTAAAGTTATCTATTTTTTCTTGGGTCGATGCTATTGTGAATGCTACTTTTTATTTTAATTTCATTTGTAACTGTTGCTACTATTTAGAGATCCAGTTGATTTTTTAATAGTTCCATTAAAGTTATCTATTTTTTCTTGGTTTTTTTTTTTTTTTTTACTTTGTGTCTTTCAAGGAATTGACCATCATCTAAGCTGTCAAGTTTATAAGCATAGCTTTGCTCTGAGTATTTCCTTATTAATGCTTTAATATCTTTGGGATCAATAGTCAAGTACCTTCTTTCATCCTGATATTGGTCATTTCTCATCTCTCTTTTTTTCATCAGCCTTGCTATATAGTTTTACTGATTTTATTGATCTTTTCTTTTTTGGTTTCACTAATTGTCTCTGATGTTTCACAGTTTTCAATTTCACTGATTTCTGCTCTAATCACTATTATTTCCATCTTTCTGCTTGCCTTGGGTTTAATTTGCTCTTCTTTCTCAAGGTAGAGACTTAGTCTGCAGACAGTAGATCTTTTTGTTTTCTAAAAATAAGCATTTTATACCAAAACTTTCTCTGAAAACAGTGCTTTATCTGTATTCTGCAAATAATAATATATTCCACTTTCCTTTTTATTTAGTTCAAAATAGTTTTTAATATTCCATGAGACTTACTCTTTGAGCCATAGGTTATTTAGATGTGTGTTATTTAATTTTCAAATGTTTGTAAGACACAACAATTACAATTCCTTGAAGCTGATACTAGCAAACAGAANTTTCAAATGTTTGTAAGACACAACAATTACAATTCCTTGAAGCTGATACTAGCAAACAGAAGGGACATTGTTGGGAGGGAGGGGGGAGAGGGACGAGGGATGGAGGTTTCAGTAATGGGCCACAATAATCAACCACATCGTATATTGACAAAATAAAATGAAACTAAAAAAAAATAATAATAATTTTCAAATGTTTGTGTATTTTCCAAATATATTTCTGTTATTAATTTCTAGTTTAATTCTATTATGGTGTGAGAACATATTTTATATATTTTCTATTCTGTGAAATTGCTAATGCTTTGTTTTGTTTTGTGTTGTCTTTCAAGGAATTGACCATCATCTAAGCTGTCAAGTTTATAAGCATAGCTTTGCTCTGAGTATTTCCTTATTAATGCTTTAATATATTTGGGATCAATAGTCAAGTACCTTCTTTCATCCTGATATTGGTCATTTCTCATCTCTCTTTTTTTCATCAGCCTTGCTATATAGTTTTACTGATTTTATTGATCTTTTCTTTTTTGGTTTCACTAATTGTCTCTGATGTTTCACAGTTTTCAATTTCACTGATTTCTGCTCTAATCACTATTATTTCCATCTTTCTGCTTGCCTTGGGTTTAATTTGCTCTTCTTTCTCAAGGTAGAGACTTAGTCTGCAGACAGTAGATCTTTTTGTTTTCTAAAAATAAGCATTTTATACCAAAACTTTCTCTGAAAACAGTGCTTTATCTGTATTCTGCAAATAATAATATATTCCACTTTCCTTTTTATTTAGTTCAAAATAGTTTTTAATATTCCATGAGACTTACTCTTTGAGCCATAGGTTATTTAGATGTGTGTTATTTAATTTTCAAATGTTTGTAAGACACAACAATTACAATTCCTTGAAGCTGATACTAGCAAACAGAAAGGACATTGTTGGGAGGGAGCAGGGAGAGGGACGAGGGATGGAAGTTTCGGTAATGGGCCACAATAATCAACCACATCGTATACTGACAAAATAAAAAGAAACTAAAAAAAAATAATAATAATTTTCAAATGTTTGTGTATTTTCCAAATATATTTCTGTTATTGATTTCTAGTTTAATTCTATTATGGTGTGAGAACATATTTTATATATTTTCTATTCTGTGAAATTGCTAATGCTTTGTTTTGTTTTGTGTTTTTAATGGCACAGACTATTATCTCCACACACACTTGAGAAGAATGTATTCTGCTGTTGTTGGGTGGCATGTTCTATAAATGTCTGTTAAACCTAGTTGGTTGATAGTGTTGTTCAGGTTTTCTATATCCTTACTGATTTTCTGTCTACTTGTATCAAGTACTGAAGCTTTCAACTACAATTGTGGATTTGTCTATTTCTCTTTTCAGATGCATCAGTTTTGCCTCATGTATTTTTAAGCTCTTAAGTGAATAAACATTCAGGGTTATTTTTTCTTGCCTATAGGTCATATTTTCCTGTTCCTCTGCATGTCTAGTTTTTATAAATTGTACGCTGAATACTGTGCATAACATGTTGGAGAAACTCTAAGCTATGCTTTTGTTCCCTGAAAAAAGTGTTGACTTTTGTTGTAGTAGGCAGTTCAGATACTGACTGATGATCATCTTGAACATGCACAGTCTTGGTTTTATGCTATGTTGAGGTGAATCTGTAGAAAATCTTGTAACGTGGCAGGACCCAACCCCCAAATACTGTCTCCTTTAGGGATCTTGTCATGACTTGGTATTGGGCTTTGTGAGGGCAGGTCTACAGTTGTTCTTACTCTAAGGTGTGGTCCTGGCTCCTAAGGTGTGGCTCTCTCGGTGTCTTAGCTACACACCTGGGGTGTTAAAAGGGTGTTAATACTGGCTGGGCTGCACTGTCAACATCCCCACAGCACTACTTGACTTCCAGCATCTGCTTTAATCTCATCTTCGTAGCGGCTGCTCTCTGGTAAGCCTTGGGTAGTCTTATTTAATACTGGCTGGGCTGCACTGTCAACATCCCCACAGCACTACTTGACTTCCAGCATCTGCTCTAATCTCATCTTCGTAGCGGCTGCTCTCTGGTAAGCCTTGGGTAGTCTTATTCTCAGAAAAGGATTCCCAAGGGATGCCCACATGGACTTCTGTCCTCACCTCCCCTCAACAGCTCTTTTATCACCTTTCTAGTTGCTTGAGATACCCTAAAATTTGACCTCTGCCTTTTAGCTCAGTGGGTCTATCTGGACTCCAGCTAACAGAGATGAGGTCAGAAATTTGTTCCCAGACAATACTGTACATTCATAGATTCTGCATGAGTTTCTTTTCTCTCATAGTCTTTCACTACCTCTCAATGCCTAGAAACAATTGTCCTATGCCTCATGTTTTAGCCATTTAATGGTTGGTTATGGGTGAAAGGCTAGCCAGTGTCAGCAAATCCTAACATAGTGATTTTAAAATATGCGTATATTATACAAGAAGTAATGCTATTTACTTTTTTAAAATTTTAATTTATCAATATACAGTGTAGTTGACTTTCGTGTCCGTTTACCAATTCCTTCTTTCCTCCCTCCCTCTTCCCCCTGACCCCCATCAGCATCATATCTGTTCACTTGTGCTAGTAACGCTATTTACTTTTGAGCACAGCTTTCCCCAATTTTTCATCTACCTGAATGAACCATTTCTAAAACTTTTGTTTATTATTCTGTTTTCTCTTATATCTCTGGTTAACTATAGCTATAGAATTTAGTTTTCATCATGATAAGCTAGTATCTTTAATTTGTTCTTGATTATATTGCTAGAATTTAAGCAAGGGGCATCTTTGTGTAGTACTGGCCTTTTAGTAGTAAGTAGGAACTTATAGGGTTTGATTTAAGAGGTACTAGAAAGCTCCTTAATCCAAAGTGGGAAACTGAAGAGCATTGGTGTTTTGAGGAAAGGAAGTCACTGAAAGAGACAAAAAGTCAACAAAAGGAAGTGTGTGTTGTCCCAAACCACACAGCAAAGAATCACATCAAGCCCTTAATGACTTTTCTGTCCTAATTATAAGCCTAAATAATGAAGATAGGAGGTAATTACTGGCATAACAGAAGCTTTTACTACAAAAAAAAAAAAAAAGGATAAAACGACTATGACCCATGGAGTGTGGTTTGTAAAATATGTCCCTTTAAAATGAATGTTTTTGTTATTGTGACCTTCTCGGATGGTGACATTTTATGCATATTTTAATTTCAGATCTCTTCCTTTCGTATTTTACATTACTGAAAGTGTGTGCGTTCCACAGCAATCTCAGGTGGTGCTGATGCACTAATACTTGGGGAAATGTAAATAACTGGTTTTACAGTTCTCTATCGATTCTAAATACCCATCAAAGTCTGATATGTCCTATTCCCAAACCTTTTAGCTTATTATGTCTCTTTCCAAGTATAACTTCACATTTCTTATCTAACATTAGCTCCATGTGCTTTTAAAATTGATCATGTTTTCCTTTTGCTTTGTCACAGAACCGTTCTGGACACTGCGTGTGTGACACTTCCACTCACAGCCACAAGATGGCCTCGCAATCAATATTTTGCAGACAGTTTCTCAGTCTGGTGATTTTGTTTCCTTTTTTTTGTTATACTTTAACATATAATCTATTAATTTTTTCCTTGCCATTTACAGTGAGAACCAATAAGAACTAAATATGACTCTTTTTAAGTTGGCCTTTCAATGATGTCTAGGACAATCCAAAAATTAATCACACTCCCACTATTCTGTAGAAGTTGTTTCATTATCTTATTTTAGAACACTGCAGTGCTGTAGCTCTGAGCTAAGGACATAGCTACACCGTGTACTCACATTAGGAAACTCCATTATAAAATCATAAGCATTTGCCGCCTTTGCTGCCTTCTCAATCTCTTCGTCAGTCACACCATCTCGTCCATACTTAATGTTGTTCCTGATGGTGGTCACAAACAAAATAGGCTCTTGGCTGACGACTCCAATATATTCTCGATAATGCTGCACATTTAAAGCTCTGATGTCATTCTCATCCACCAGATCTGCAAGTCCAAAGAATAAACCATTCTGTGATGCCTTTCACTGCACTGGTTTTAGAGTCTTTCTCACTACTCCAAAATACAAGCTGAGAAGTAGGGTATTCCAGGAATCAACGGCTGACTATGTTTTGATAAAATATTTGTAACATGTACATTGTCAATAGGCTTTTTCTTGTAGATGGGAACCAAGAAAACCTCTAAAAATAATTGGCTTAAAATCTTTCCAAACCACCCGAATATAAAGATATTCTAAGATCCAAAAATTAGGTATCATAATACACTGGAGGTGCCACAAAAATTATGGAGACACATACAACAAACTTCAGTTTTGTTATTTTAAGAACTTTGTGATCTTTAAATTTCTTCTAGAAAATAGCCTTCTCTATTTCTCTTCAACATCTCAATCCCACGAAAAAAGACAAAAGCGTCTTCTATTCATTGCTGTACATAATAGTAAGGGAACACTGTCTTCTCCAAAGATGGTGTACATTCCCCATCACCCCAGCATATTCTAGTGACTCATAGAGTCTCTATTTCTCACCAACCCTAGCATTCTGTCTGGACACGGATATTCTATGCAACTGCTTTATAAATGGAATGCTTATCCAACAATTTATTTAGTCAATATTAGCATAGACACATGGGTCTAAGATACACCAAATGAAGTGAAATTTGAATGAAACCAGGCTGTAGGAGAGTAGATTTTCTTTTTAAAATAACAGCTAATGGGCCGGCCCGGTGGCGCACTGCGCTAGTGCGCCGCTTGGGAAGCGCGGCGGCGCTCCCACCGTGGGTTCGGATCCCACATACAGACCGGTTCCCGCTCACTGGCTGAGCGAGGCGCGGGGGCAACATCGAGGGTTGCAATCCCGTTGCCGGTCCCGGTCCGGTACGGGGGCGACACTGAGGGTTGCGATCCGTTGCTGGACATGGAAAAAGACAAAAAAAAAATAAAATAAAATAAATAAAATAAAATAAAATAACAGCTAAAAAGTATGAACAGAAGCATTGAGAATTACGTACCTGTGAGTATCACAGTCTCACTCTCACAAAGGTGAGAAAGTTAAGTGCAACATTACATATTACAAAAAAAACCAAAACTGTGGATATTTTCTACAGACTTCATTCCTCTGGGGTGTTTTGGCAAACACTGAATTTCTTGATAAATTTTGGGTACTACAAATTTCATGGTTTTTTCTTTATAGCATTCATTCCCTTCTAACATACTATATAATTTACTTATTGTTTGTCTTGTCTTAATAGAATATAAACTCGATGAGGATGGAGACTTTTATCTGTTTTGTTCACTGAGGTATTACCAGCATCTAGAACAGTGCCTGACACATAGTAGGCACGCAATACATATTTGTTAAATGAATGAATATACAGAAAAGAAAACAATATGGCTTCTTTCCCAGCTCCACTGTTAATATTGAAAAGTTGGCATAGCCGTCAGCTCTCTGTAATAAATGGTATTTCCAAATCCCACCATGTGGACTGTGCATGGCTTTGCTAGTTGCACTTACAGAGCCATCGTCAGGATTGTATAATCTCTGCAGAAGCTGGACTGCTGTGCTCTTCCCACTGCCACTGGGGCCAACCAAGGCTACTGTCTCTCCAGACTTGATTTTAAGATTCAGACCTTCTAGAATCTTTTGGAATGTGTGTGGGGGGGAATCATAAAACTAGGATAAGCTAGAATATGATGAACACACTTTCAGAAATTTAATGTATAATAATAAATCGAGAAAAAACTCTTTTGTGGAACTTAAAAACACATTTAGATCTTGTTTTTTTCACATACATGTATAATAATAACTTACCTAATTTCAGAAAAAATAGTAAAAGAATCTCTCATCTCTGTATAAAAAGGGGATCTAAGTTAAGAGTACTCATAGAATATTGGAAGTGGTAGACTAACGGGTACAAAACTATACTACCTACCCTAAATGAATCATTGTGCAGTATGTGCATGTATTGAAACAACACACTGTACCCCACAAATATGTACAAGTAAATTGTAAAATTTTTTTTTTCCTTTTAGTCTTTTTTCGTGTCCGGCAACGGATCGCAACCCTCAGTGTCGCGCCCGTACCGGACCAGGACCAGAACGGGATCGCACCCCTCGGCGTTGCTCCCGCACCTCACTCAGCCAGTGAGCGGGAACCGGTCTGTATGTGGGATCCGAACCCTCGGCGGGAGCGCCACTGCGCTCCCAAGCGGCGCACTGTAGCAGTGCGCCACCGGGCTGGCCCAGTAAATGGTAAAATTTTTAAAAAAACTAATAACAACAGTACTCAGAATATTAACTAGATGCAGCAAACTGCTCAAATCTTCAACTATAATAACTTATATAAATTTTATGACCACCAAGTTTGTGAAAGTTTCATCTTTTAGTCTGTGACAGCTGAGTGAAATCTTACCAGATAGTTTTGTGAGCTATTTAAGGAAGCTTTTCCTTAGAATATACTTAACATCATTGTAAAGTATATTCCAAAGTAAAACAACTGGCCAGTCTTCTTAGGGATTCCCATGGATGGGATGTCACCAGTGGATCTCATGGGGACATTTCAATGTGGGGGGAACATTTAAAAAATTTTCTCAACAACTGGGGGTTGCTCCAGCATTTAGTGCCCCAGGGACCTGTGATGTGAGAGAAGCATCACAATAATTACCCTCCCAAAAAGATAATAGTGATCTGTTAAGAAATTCTCACCTATCTTTGTTTGCATTGGTATGTAGTCAGCCCAAAACACAGGAATCTCCCCTCACATTCCCTCACTTCAATGTCAGCATTCATAAAGTAATGGACCCTTTAAATAAGCCAAACATAAAACTTTCAAAGGGCCAAGCAGAGAATTAACTCTCTAAAGGAGATGAAGAACAGGACACTACCAGTACTTTAGAGTTGGTTTCTGCTCATTCCTTGGAAAAATCTGTTTTACTTATATAAAGTGAGTGGATTTTAAAAAAGAATCATTCATCAGCTTTAAAAAAGGTTTATGTTTCAAAAGTTCATTTTAAAAATAATGTTTAAAACCCCGAGAATACTTTCCCATGCAATATAATGTCACGAGGTGCTTAAGTCCCTAGGAAGCCAATCCAAATGTAGTTGCAAAATGGAGTTTAAAATACTCTATGATAAGAAAAGTGGTAGAAGACAACACTATTACAATAACGGTAATTAAATAACAAGAAATTTTGTAAAAGTAAGAGCTTTGAAAAGAGAATTTCAATCAAAGTTTTAATCAGAGAAAAATAAGAAAGAAGTAGATCTTTTTTATGCAAATTCTGTAAGTGATATTAGAGGTTGATGACATTAGTAACTTTATCTAGGTCACTTAAAATCATGTCCTCCTTTTCCTTCAGAACAGGGGTTTTTATTAGTAATTACCCTCTGCAATTTTTAACAGTAACTACTTTTTTGGGGAAGGGTAAATACACTAATAAAATTAAAGAAGACAATAGAAAAGACACATACATTTTCACAAGAACTTGTCAAAGACTGAATAATGGAGGAAGGAGGATAAATTCTGTGTGTGTGTGTAAAAGTGAGAGAGAAAGAACCTGAGGCACAAATGCTTGTGCAGTAAATGCCCTAGGAAAGGAAGGGAGAAAAGGCTCAGCGTGTGCATAATTCCCCCAGGTTGGGAACTAGGAGGTTAAAACAAGTTATCGCTTTTGAGGGGGATAATATCCAGGGACACCTGTTTTAGGTGGCACCTTCAATCCAAGACATTTTGGTGTGCTCCCAAATCCAGAGTAGAGGAATTCCAGGGAGATGAAAATGCTTTAGTCAGTCGACTGTAGAAAAGAGGCTGCAAAATATTACTAGTTGTTTCAGAGCTATATGTCCATTACTGATCTATCTACTTACCTGCCTATCATCTATCTACTCAAGTCTCTAAGCAAAGTAGTCAAAATTGTAGTCGGAATGATCCTAAATAATCAAAAGAGGCTGCAAAATATTACTAGTTGTTTCAGAGCTATATGTCCATTACTGATCTATCTACCTACCTGCCTATCATCTATCTACTCAAGTCTCTAAGCAAAGTAGTCAAAATTGTAGTCGGAATGATCCTAAATAATCTCATAAGAGGAGATCATAGCCAGTAGAAGATAACATCAGAAAATTGTCCAATTGCATAATTTAATTCAACCTACCTTGATAGATGGTCTTGATGGAAAATGAAAAGAAACATTTTTAAATTCCACGGTTGCTTCTATGCATTCAGGTTTATATCCAGTTGTTGAAAAGTTATCTATACTGGGTTTCTTGGGAAAACAAAGGGAATATTATAAATCTTCAAAGGACTAGGCTGACACTCTTTATATTCTAAAAATAGTTTAAAAATGGTTTTCTTTTATAACATTTTCTTTTCTGCTTTAGAAGTGCATTGATTTAGACATGAAAGTTTCAATAAAACACAGTCTCCTCATATAAAAGAGTTAAATGCAGTCTGTCCTTCCATAGCCAACTGGCCAACACAGATTTTTCCCATCCTGTTGTTTTAGTGCAGTGAGTGTGCTTAATTTTTCATCTCCTTCTTGAAGTAATAGAAGTTATCTTTCAAAGCAATAAGAGGCCTTACCTTATCAATAACCTGGAAAATATAAAGGCAGCTCCTCGGGCCATAGGGAAGTTTTCAAAGTAGGGGGTTGCTGCTCCAATGCAATAACTACTGTGGATTACACTAAAGAAAACATACAGGAATAAAAAAATGATATTTATCCTTCTGCAGTTATATAAGAAAGACAACAGAATAAAGTATGTAATTGATTTAGGCTCCCAGACACATATTCGAGTAATTAGGCAAGAAAGACTGGAAGATGCAATCAAATATAAAGGAAACATAATTTCATCCAAGTATCCTCCGCCTTTTCCTAATACGAAACAACTTTGATTGTCCCATAGTCTTGTGGTTATCACCTGCTGGGACATCTGAGCAGGACCTTCTGCTGACTGAAGAGTGCTAGCCATGCACAAACCAGATGGGCAGACTTCACTAGCTCAGAGACATTCTATTATTTCCATCTAAACTTTTTTGAATTCTTGTGTTACTGGACAGCTGCCCATTTTCAGACAGACAAATCTCCGTAAAACATCAAATAAGGAAAGAAACATGCAAGCGAGGTGCTATGATCCCTATCATGCAGAGAAGGATGCTGACGCCCAACAAGCCATGCCCAGTCACACATAGATTGAGGAGCAAGAATGCGCCAACAGTTCTTCACTCTCACATTTCACTCTCTCTGAGATAAATGGTAGCGTAAAGTCTTAATTACGAAAGTCTCGAATTTCAAAAGGTGAATTTAGTTGAAAGAAGAGAAATCTACATAGAATGGGACAGCCAAACAAGAATTGAAGTATATAGAGCAAATCAACTCCGTTCACCAAGACATATGTTTTTTTAAACTCTGAGCTAATCTGTTTATTGTTGAAACCTGGGAGATAACTGAGTAAATGATAACTTAATGCATAACCCCTAGGAATCCAAAAGACTCTAAATTGTGATGTGGGACAGAGCTGCATGTAGTCTATTTTTAACATTACTATGTGCTGAAAGGATGGAGCAGGAACAAGTGAGTCCAGTCTACGGACTATGTCCGGAGGGAAGACATTTAGTGAGGTTAGTGTAGTGTGCCTCCTTCTCTCAGCAAGGGTGAAAGGAAAAGCCTCCCTAGAGACAGGCCTTTTTGACAGCTGGACTAAGAAGAGTCTATGCATCTCCCAGTGGAGAATGCAATTATCATTCTTCTAAAAGCACTATGCTTGGCACAAAGAGGACACTAAAATACGTTGGACGAATAAATCCTGTCAATTCCTAACTACAAAGGTGTATTCAAGTATTTTGAGGAAAATAAATATTTGTTTATGAAAAATATTCATCTTTGAATATGACCTTCATTCAAAGAGAAATTTTTACTAAATTCTAGGTAAGAAGAGATTATCTAGGCCAGTTACCTTTGTTCTCAAACAAGACTTACAGCAAGAACAGTCCCAACGGTGTAACCAGATTCTCCACTAAGAATCAAGGAGGTCCCATACCAAAAAGTGAGTCCATAGGTTCCATTCATAAAGAAGTACACAGCACCAAGAGACAGTTTCGAAGCTATAGCTTGTTTTATGCCAACATCCTTTGCATCTTTTAGATTCTGTGTATGCCTTATAAAGACAAGACACAATATAATAGCCTTTGGCGAAAATAAAACCAAGCATATTTTGTCATAATTAAAGGGACATACCTTTGAATTTCTTTCTCTTGTGCCCCAAAGGTTACAACTGTTTGGACTGACGACAAGACGACTTCTGCTACAGCCCCAGCTTTGGAATAGGCACTTAATTCCTTACTGGTCAATGGGAGGACCATCTGTAATAAACCATGACCACAGTTAGCCAAAGAATGACTCTGGGGTAGAAACAATGTACAGGGCATTTAATTCAGGTGGAATCTGAACTAGAGGTAGCCTAACGTTACCTAGAATCTAAATTCCTATTTATTTTTCCTTCTGCTAGTAGGGCTTTGCTGTTTTCTCTCTGTATTTTAAAAGTCTCTTTTTGAAATGGGTATCCATCTTGGTACAATTGGGAAAGACTTGATTTGGAGAAGAATATTAGAAACATGGTTCTTTTAGGGTGTACTCTGAAAACTAGTGAGCCTAGTTGGACTTGATTTGGTTTGTTATTATGTATAAGCGAGGCTTCCAGTGGGGATGGGTCACCGGCTTGTAACGGGAAGAGGAACATGATTCTGCATATGTGTGGGGTGTGACTTTGAAACTATTACTGCATAATGCTGCTGGTCTAGTAAATGCTTTATCTTCAAACTCTAAGAGGTGAGATTTTAGAGAGAAAGGGGAGAATATCACTATTGCAGGCAGTTTTACCTAATTTCTGAAGATTCAAAATCAAAATGCCCTTTTTCATTGTGTTCCATTTTCTAATCCTTTACAGTTTAGTAATTAGCACAACAGTTCCATGAAAGGGAACAGCAGGGCCATTGTCTTCAGGGTTGTGAGTTTATAACTATTGCCTACGGGAGAATATCACTATTGCAGGCAGTTTTACCTAATTTCTGAAGATTCAAAATCAAAATGCCGTTTTTCATTGTGTTCCATTTTCTAATCCTTTACAGTTTAGTAATTAGCACAACAGTTCCATGAAAGGGAACAGCATGGCCATTGTTTTCAGGGTTGTGAGTTTATAACTATTGCCTACCCACATAGCGAATCTGTCTACATTCAAAATGTGTTCCACATAATCGGAGCTGACTTTACATAAGGCACGTTACATAAAATCAGATGTAACTCAGATGGCTGTTATAGTCAAGAAGGTCACATACGCTGACTAATACTCATTATTTTCTGAATTCACTTAATAGAGATAATTATTTCTATAATATATCACTGGAAGGGAAACACTACCTGGCACAAAGCCTTGTACATAGTGAGTATTTATTAATGACTGCCAAATTAAATTGAAGGGAGCTAGAAATAATCCACACTGGTATCTCTAGTCATTTGGATATCTTTGACCTTCACTAGCTTCCTTTTCACGATCAGTTAATTCGGTACCAGGACTTAGACTCCCTTGTGTTGTTGCTTTACAACACCTTATTCACATTCCTTCCCTGGGAAGTTAAGTTAAAGCTCTGATCTTAGTGACATCCTGTAAGTGATCGTCCTACTGAGAAGTCCTCATTGAACAACACATATTGCACACAGTTATCGATATCCAATGTTGAACCCCACAGATATGTACAATCAATTATGTTTCAATAAAAATTAAAAAAAAATAAGCTGAGGATGAAGATTTTAACAAGGGTTACAGGATCAACATTAGAAGTCACACTTAAGAGTTGTCTAAATATCCAAGCTTATTGTTAAGGAATTAGTCAACTGTAGAATATTTTTATTGCTGAAAATTCTTGTTTGGTTGAATTTGTATATTGCTAACAAATAAACTCATTGAATTTTATAGATTTGATTAATATAAGAAGAATTAGCATTGTAAAAGTTAAGACACTGTGCCACTGGTAGAATTGCCAAAGATGTGATTTGGAGAGGGGATATATTGATTGTTTTTGAACTTCACATAAAGCACTGGTTTCAAAACCAGCCTGCAAATAAGATAAATATCTTGTGGTACACTCACAGTATAATAGTTCTTAAAATGTAATTTAGAATACAAATACATAACTTGTTTAAAAAACCTGAAATGTATTTATGGAGTACATAAAAATAGACATTAGCTGACATTTTAAATATGATTCAAAGCCTTATAAAAATACAAACTTGAAGAGGCTTACATAAAAAAAGTGTTTTAAATTTATTGTTATAGGATTTTCCCATTCTGTTCTATCCAGGGAAACAAATTTTAACATATTTATCTGGGAATTTAGAATACACAAGGCTCTCCCAGCTGCAACACTAAACATCCCACGTATAATGGCATTATACTTTATCCACGCTATCATTTGAAGCTACATTAAGCTACTAATTGAAATGTTTTGCAATGTTAATAAGATACTAAAAACAAATCTCATTTTAGCCAAATAATTAGAAGACGGAAAGGTGATTAATGGTGGACAACATCACAAGTCTTTGTGGTGTATAATATCCCTTTGTATTTTGGGACATGGAA
>NW_007732668.1:50848-61641 GCF_000696425.1 Galeopterus variegatus
ATTGTTATAGGATTTTCCCATTCTGTTCTATCCAGGGAAACAAATTTTAACATATTTATCTAGGAATTTAGAATACACAAGGCTCTCCCAGCTGCAACACTAAACATCCCAAGTATAATGGCATTATACTTTATCCACGCTATCATTTGAAGCTACATTAAGCTACTAATTGAAATGTTTTGTAATGTTAATAAGATACTAAAAACAAATCTCATTTTAGCCAAATAATTAGAAGACGGAAAGGTGATTAAAGGTGGACAACATCACAAGTCTTTGTGGTGTATAATATCCCTTTGTATTTTGGGACATGGAAAATGAATGGAAATACTTCTCTGGTATCTAGTTCACACTCTGTCTCCAGTCAACACTGTGTTGGCCATCTGGCCTACCCTAGAACACCCTGCCACTGAAGCCATTATAAGAGGAGATGTGGACAAAGTCACTAGGGTGAGTTTCCAGCCCTTCACCAAACCAATCACCAGTCCAATAGAAAAAGTAGGCATGTTTTGAAATAACAGAGCAATCTTGTTTCCAATACCATCGCTGATTTTGTTGATGTCACTGAAACAAGTAAATAAATGTAGTTAAGTCATCTATATGTAATATATGGAAACAGAGTGGATGTACTACAAGTTCATCCTCTTACTCAGTTATGCGAGTGTTAAATTCACTGATGTCACAGCCATTAAACCAGCTGATGTCCTGCACCAAAACTGAATGAAAAACCTGCTTTCGAATTCTCTTGGTCTGTCCTGCTGCAGTCATGACCCAAAAGGAAATCTGTATGTAGCCAAAAATCAAGGCAGTAACTCCTATTCCAACATAATACCAGTCAACCTGAAGAAAGATTATTGGAATGTTAGACAGAAGCATGAATTTTCCCCCTTTTTACCTAAAAATAACAAACAATAACCCACCATGAGAAAGAGTGAAGTACATTGAATGTAATACTCTACGTTTCCCTAGTAAAACATCTAGAGCATGTATTTCTTATTTTATTAACAGAAATTAATACCTTAATTTCTGCTATTTATATCTTTTTTCAGTATCTTTGCTACTTTCATATGAAAAAGTTACATTGAGGTAAATAAGATAGCAGTAGATGGAACAGGAGGGTAAAGAAAATGGTAGTAGTCAAAAGCATTTGATAAAAAGTTCTAAAAATATGCTTACCATTAAATATAAAATTCAACTTAAGGAATTTACTCAAAGGTATTATGTACAAATAGTCATCTATATGGATGATCATTGCAGCATTTGTAACAATACAGAAAAGCTGAAAACAATCTAAATATCTGACAGTAGGAGACCAGGTAAGAAATGTAGTCATTTAATAAATGTATACTGGGTGTCCTCTCTGTGTGGGGTTCCAGAGATACAGCCATGAACAAGATAATAAGTCCTCCCATTCTGGTGGGAGGGGACAGATAATCCACAAAGAGAAGGAATTTCAGGTTGGTATATGAAGGTAGTAAAATGGGTGATAGGTCACGGAATAATTGGTGGGTAAATGTGGGTTGGGAGAGCCAGTGCAGATAAATAGAGTGGTTAAGAAGTTTCTTTGAAAAAGTTATATTATAGCTGGGATCCAAAAGGTGAAATGGAGCCAGCCATAAGAAGAGCAGAAAAAACACTTCAGGGAGAGAGAAGAGGTCCCTCCCAGACCAAACTGAGGCAGAAAAAAAAGCTTAGCATGTTCCAGAAACAAAATAAATCCAAAGTGGTACGAAATGACGATGCTGAAGAATTTGGCGTATCATGCCACTTTTAGCTACAGTTCATTGTTCAGATCTTATTCCAAGAGAAACAGAAAACCACTGGAAGATTTAAGCATGGGATGGTGACCTTATCTGTCCAACTCTTTAAATGATCACTCCAGCTCCTCTTTGGAAAACGGATGGAAGTGACAGCGATGGAAGCAGCAAGACCAGTTAGGAAGCTATTGCAATGGCCAAGATGAGAAGGATGGGGCTTGGATAACATTGGTGGCAGCCAATGGGCAAAGAAACTGCCAGACTGATGAACCCCTCCGACAGAAACAGCCAAGCTTCTCTGCCAAAAAGATGACTGAGAATACTATTAAAGCAAAAAGCTCTGTCCCTGCCTCTGATGACACCTATACAGAAATTTAAAAAAATTCTTTTCATTCGATTCTTTAGATTTTGAGAGTTTCGACCTGCCTGAAGCCCACCACAGTGCGTACCTCTCCTTGAATGGAGTTCCTCTCAAGATCTTCCATGAGGACAGAGAACTTGGTACAGCTGCTCCCTTCCCCTTTGCCTGTGAACATGCACCCTCCTCCAAGAGAGTCTAATCTGTTCCAGTCTCTTCCAACCATTCTGTTGACCCTGAATGTTAACTTGCCACCAGTTACTTGATATGAAATAGATAATAAGATTTTTTATGCTTTATAGTTTGTGTGTTTTTTTATTAATAAAACAAACCTTGGGCCGGCCTGGTGGTCTGTTGACCCTGAATGTTAACTTGCCACCAGTTACTTGATATGAAATAGATAATAAGATTTCTTATGCTTTATAGTTTGTGTGTTTTTTTATTAATAAAACAAACCTTGGGCCGGCCTGGTGACGCACTGGAGAGTGTGCCACTTGGGAGCGCGGTGGCGCTCCCACCGAGGGTTCAGATCCCATGTGGAGACCGGTTCCCACTCACTGGCTGAGCGCGGTGCAGGCGCAACACCGAAGGTTGCGATCCCGTTGCCAGTCCCCAGTACGGGCACGACACTGAGGGTTGCGATCCCATTACCGGTCAGTAAAAAAAAAAAAAGACAAAAAGGAAAAAAAAACAAACAAAAAAACCTTTGTTTAACACTCTTCCTAAAAAAATTGCTAGTGTACTGGATATGAAGAATGAAGGAAGGGGAGAAATCAAGGATAACTCCTTGGGTGTTGAGTTCAGCTACTGGGTGACTAGGGTGCCATTTACAGATGTGGGAGACTGGGAGAAGAACAGATTTGCAGGAGACAGCACGAGCTCTGATTTAGACATGCTAAGTGTGAGATGCCCATTAAAACTCAAAGTAAAGATCAAGTAAGAAGTTGAAAATGAAAGTCTGAATCACTGGAAAAAGGTCTACCCTGGAGACATAGATTTCAAAGCAATAGCTTATGGGTGGTAATTAAAACAAAGGGACTGGCTGAGCCCACCCAGGGAGAGGGAGAATGAAGTATAGGTAAAGAAAAGAAGAGGGCCAGGGGCTGAGCTCAGGGACTCTGCAAACATGCAGAGTTCAGGATGAAGAGTAAGAGCCTGCAAAGAAAGCTGAGGAGCGGCCAGTGAGGTAGTTGGAAAGCCAGGAGAGTGAAGTACCAAGCAAAACATGAGAAGAAAACATAACTTGTACTTATTTTAGGATTCTGTATTTGCAAATTCACCTACTTGCTAAAATTTATTTCTAAGTCCAAAATCAATA
The DNA here is from genome assembly GCF_000696425.1 of Galeopterus variegatus. NCBI lineage: Eukaryota > Metazoa > Chordata > Mammalia > Dermoptera > Cynocephalidae > Galeopterus > Galeopterus variegatus. Next base: position 54,279 of record NW_007732668.1, read on the forward strand.
TTCATGAAACTTTTATGGTTATTCATGGACATGTGCAGAGTGGCAAAAAAATTGATTTGCCTGATGCACATGTTCCCAGCTGAGGTCCAACAAGGCAATACTCTGCTTTCTTGTTTCAGCTCTTATACAGTATGTTAAACAAGTGTCATTTTCATGATCTATTTAGTGCCAAGTTTTTCTAATTTTTGTGTTTTATGTTTATGATTTTCCTGTTTATAACCACTACCATGCATCATGCTGAAGAGCTGGCTAGTGTTCTTAAATGCAAGAAGGGAATGATGTGCCCTATGGAGGAAATACGTGTATTAGATAAACTTCATTAATGCATGAATTATAGTGTTGCTGACCGTAAGTTCAATGTTAGTGTATCAACAATATATATTAAATGAAGTGTCTTTAAATAGAAGCACACATAAATTGAGGTTATATATTGATTGGATGATGAAGTTTGTGACCAGAGGCTCACAGAAACCTAACCCTGTATTTCTCCTAAGAGCAATGGTTCAGTATTGCTAATTCAGCATTCACGGTGACTTTAACACAACGTAACTATCACAAGTAACAAGAATTGTAACAAGAAGGACTGTTTAAGGACACGTTAAAACATTACAGGTTTAATAAACATCATCCTGCTAAGGTTTTTTAATGTTGTGGGAAAAATTTTGCAATATTGTAAGGGGGAAATGGATTATAAAATCAGATGAAAAAAAGGAATGCAAAACTTGTACAATGAAAACTACAAACCTTAGTGGGTAGAAATTAAAGATCTAATTAAGTGGAGAGACAATCCATGTTCATGGATTGGGAGGCTCATTGTTGTTAAGATGACAATTCTCCCCAAATTGATCTATAGGTTCAATGCAATCCCCCTCAAAAGTCCCAGCAGGCTCTTTTTGCAGAAATCAGCAAAGTGATCCTAATATTTATATCAAAATGCAAAGAACTCAGAGTAGCCAAATAATTTTTAAAAAGTAAAAGTTGGAAAAAGAAGTACAAAGTGTAAAAGAACTTACATTTAATCATTTAATTAATTTATTTAAACTATGAAACTACAGTAGTCAAGACTGAGGTACTGGCTGACATATGGGCAGACATATCAATAAATGCAATAGAATTGAAAAACAGAAACTAACCTTTCCATTTATGAACAGCTGATTTTTAGCAAAGGTCCCAAGGCAATTCAGTGGAGAAAAAATAGTTTTTTCAGAAAATGGTGCTGAGAAAACTGGATAGCCACATGCAAAAAAGATGAAGTTAGATCCTTACCTCACACCATTACAAAAATTAACTCAAAATGGAACATGGACCAAAGTGTAAGAGATAAAATATTGAAACTTCAAGAAGAAAATGTAGGAGAAAATTTTCATGACCCTCGGTTAGACAAAGAATTCTTAAATCCAAAAGCACAATCCATAAAAGAAAAACTTTATAGATTAGACTTCATCAAAATTTAAAACTTTTCTGCTTCAAAAGAAACCTTTAAGAAAATGAAGACTAGCTAGATACTGGGAGAAAATATTTGCCAATCATGTGTCTGACAAAGAACTAGTATCCACAATCTATAAAGAACTCTTACAACTCGATAATAAGAAAACAAATGGCATAATTTAAAAAATAAGGAAAATATGTGATCAGACATTTTGCCAAAGAAAATATATAAATGACTAAAAGACACATGCAAAACTGTTCATTATTAGTCACCAGAGAAATGCAAATTAAAATCACAATATGATACTACTTCACACCTACTACAATGGCTGTAATCAAAAAGCAGACAATGACATGTGTTGTTGAGGATGTGGAAAAACTGAAACCCTCATACATTGCAACATGCAAAACTGTTCATTATTAGTCACCAGAGAAATGCAAATTAAAATCACAATATGATACTACTTCACTCCTACTACAATGGCTGTAATCAAAAAAGCAGACAATGACATGTGTTGTTGAGGATGTGGAAAAACTGAAACCCTCATACATTGCTGGTGGGAAAGTAATATGGTGTTACCACTGTGGAAAAACACTTTTGGAGTTTCTTAAAGAGATACACATAAACTTACCATATTATGCAACAATTCTACACCTAGGTATCTACCTATGAAAAACAAAAACATACATCCACACAAAGACTTGTACATCAATGCTCATAAAAGCATTATTTTAATAGATAAAAAAGAGAAACAATCCCAATATCCATCAGCTGGTGAACAGATAAAAAAATGTGATATATCCTTGCAATAAATTACTATTAAGCAATAAAAGGAATAAACTACTGATATATGTTACAGCATGGATGAATCTCAAAACCATTCTACTAAATAAAAGAAGCCAGGTGCAAAAATTCTACATATGTTTCCATGCGTATGCAATGTCCATAAAATGCAAATCTTCACAGATAGAAAGCAGATAAGTAGTTGACTAGGACTGGGGGTGAAAATGGGGATTGACAACAAAAGAGAGATAATTGTAGAGTGATGGAAGTCTTCTAAAAATGGATTGTGGTGATGACTGCACAACTCTGCAGATTTATTAAAAATCATAAGTTGTACACTTAAAGTTGGTGAGTTTTATGATAAGGAAATGATGCCTCAATAAGATTATTCAAAATCATATGAACAGCATAATCCCAATCACATGAAAACTATGTATGTTACAAACTATACATGTAAAAAAACCAACAATAATATAAATTAAAATTAACATTTATTTTCCATTAGTGGTGTGATTATAAGTAACTTAATTTTTTCTTTGTGCATTTTTATCTTTTCACATTTCCAATAATGAAAAAATTATTAATCAGAGAAAGTTATTTAAGATCATTTTTATAAAGCACTTACTCATTTTAGAAAAGACTTTTCCTTAAAAACAAACAAACAAACAAACAAACAAACAACAAAACTAACTTTTCCAGATGGAAACTCCTCACTTATCCAGTAATTGGACTTGCACATTACCTGGGACCCAGAAAAAGAGATAATAGTAGTTAGTCCCAGAGTCCAAGCAATTTTTTTATACCAGGAAACAAAGCCTTCTGATTCAAACGTTCGTGTAAATTAAGATTGATTTAACGATTTCATTTATTAAGTACTTATTGTATGTTACAGATTATAGCAGGCCCTTTACTTATCTGAGTATCACTGAATCTCTAGAAAGTATTAAGATCACATTTTCACCCCCTATGTTTATTGCAGCACTATTTACAATAGTCAAGATATGGAATCAACCTAACTTTCCATCAACAGATGAACAGATAAAAGAAAATGTGGTATATATACATAATTGAATACTACTCAGCCATAAAATGAATGAAATCATGTCATTTGCAGCAACAAGGATAAGCCTGGAAGACACTACGTTAAGTGAAATAAGTCAGGCACAGAAAGATAAATACCTCATGTTCTCACTTGTATGTGGGAGCTCAAAAAAGTGAGCTCATAGAAGTAGAGTGTAGAGTTGAGGTTACTAGAGAATGGGAAGGGTAGCAGGGAGGGGGGATAAGGAGAGGTTGGTTAACAGATACAGAATTATAGCTAGATAGGAAGAATAAGTTCTAGTATTCTATTGCGGTGCTAGGTGTCTACAATTAATAATTCATTGTATATTTTCAAATGGCTAGAAGAAAGGAGCTCAAATGTTCTCACTGCAAAAAATGATAAATGTTTACAGTGTTAGATATGCCAATTAGCCTGATTTGATCTTTACACAGTGCATTACTCTGTGCCCCATAAATATATACAATTATGGGTCAATTAAAAGATAAGATAAAGTAGATCACATTTCACAAATGAGGAAACTGAAGCTTACAGAAGTTAGTCAACAGCCTCTATAGCTAGAAAGTGGCAGAGCCCACGATTAAATCCTGAACCTATGATCTGATTCCTAAGCCAATGATTTGAATCACTCTGGCAGTACTTCTGAGGAAAAAGGGTACTCTGACAGCTTTGGGAAACACTGCCTTTCTACTCACCCCCAGAGATTGACAATACACATGAACATATTAAAAAATCCAAAAGCACAGAAATAATTTAATGTTGTTTAACCAGGATGTCTCTAACCAATTGACCATGAGAATCTCCACCAGCTTTTTAAATGCTATCTATCTAATCTATCACTCAATATCTGATCGTATCTTCTTTAATAACAGAACCCTCATTTTATTTGGAACAGCCAAATGCCTAATATAAGGCCATTTTTAAAAGTGGAATTGTGCAGAATTTCTGCCAGGCTGATTAAGAAAGCTGACTCGGCTAGAAATGCACCTTTTTTTTTTTTACATTGCTTTTCTTTCTCTTTGCACCTAATGACTGAAGCTCTGGCAGTCAGTTTGGACCAGGAAGTGATAATGATGATAGAAGCCAGTATAAGGATGGTGGAGTGGAAAGACAGAAGGATCCCAAGTCCCTGATGACTGTCGAGCCGTATTCTATCCTCAGACTGCCTACTTTCAGATTTTTATGTGTGAGAGAAATAAAATTTTATCATTGGGCTGTGCTGGTTTGCTCACCAAAGTCAAGGGTTCGATCCCTGTACCAACCAGCTGCCAAAAAAAATTATGACACTTATCACAATTGTCTTACATTAAATGCAGTTGAACTTAACCTACCAGACTTGACCATCTAGTTTGCCCCTTCATTTTCAAGTACGTGATAGTAGATACATCAGAAATAGCAAAAGGGAGAAAACAAGATGCTTAAAGTTCATATAGAATTAATGAACTCTCGACAGCAATAAAAGGAGGCATCATATTGGCTAGAAGTGATTTTAGGACTACTTAGTCATTCTGATCCGGAGTTAACAAGAAAAAATTCAATTATTTTCAAAACAATTTTCTGATAAGATAAATGCATGGACTTAACATTCAAACATTAAGATTATCTAAAGCTATGGGTCATTTTCTTTGGAAAATAATTTAGGTAGAATAAAATTCTTCAGTTCCTGATGATTATAGACGAAGGTATTACCTTATACTCAACGAAAAAGTTACATAAAGCAACGCCTCACAATAATGTGTTCATCAAAATATTAGCACCACAGGATGCTAGTAGGTGTTAGGGGAAAAAAATAGGTTCCAAAGTCAAATAGGTTTGGAAAACTGGGATAAAACAAAGTTAACTATGTTTATCTGTCCAGTGTGTATCTGATAGGAGGTTGTCATTTGTAGTGTTTTCCAAACCAATTTGACTATGGAACATTTTTCATCACGTATTTCAAATATTTCCAAAACAGAACACCATTTTAAAAATAATAGCACAACAATTACTACATTATAAATGTGAGAATGCTTCTTTTTAAATTCAGTAGCCTTTTAATAACTGTACATAGGCATATTTTCATCTTATTTTGCCTTTTATTGTCTATTTTCAAAATGGATACCCCTGTTTAAAAAATTTCTAAACTTTTTTTGTAAGAAATTTGTTCTTCATGATTGTACATCAGAGCCTTCCTTTAATACTGTAAGACTAAAATTCAGTACAAGACACTACCCTGGGTCTTAATCATGAATTTTCAAAGGATCCAATATAAAGGGCTGGCCCCGTGGCTCACTCAGGAGAGTGCAGCGCTGGTAGCACCCAGGCTGCAGGTTCGGATCCTATATAGGGATGGCCGGTGCACTCACTGGCTGAATGTGGTGCAGACCACACTGTGCCGAGGGTTGTGATCCCCTTACCAGTCAAAAAAAAAGAGAAAGATCCAATATAAAGAAAATTTATGTAAAAGTCGTTAAAAAAAAAAGAACTTCCCCTCAGTGAAAGTTGAGGCTGCAGCAAAACACAATTCAAAGGGGCACCATTCACACCATATTCCAGAACAGCACCATCCAATAGGACTTTCCATAATGAAGAGAATGTTCTATATCTGTGTTATACACTATGGCAGTCAGCCAGGTGTGGCTACTGAGCACTTGACATTTCACTGAGAATGAGGAACTGAATTTTTAATTTTATTTAACTTTAATTATTCCAAATTTATGTACCCACATGTGGCTGTCGCTTACATATTTGATATGCAGGCTAAGAATTAAGGCCCAGACGATGTCGCTGCAATGTAATGTATGTCTCTTGGGGTTGTATAACATGGATGCTTCACTTTTGGGGGGAAAGAATAGGAATCACTTAGGTTCATAGTAAAGACTCTGATAGTTTTAGTGAGACATTATGGAAATTCAGTGAATATACTCAGTGAAGTAGCATTTTTCTAACAAACTCAGAATGTGACAGTAAATGAAGCACACAGTTTAATACACAAAATTACAAAAAGGGAATGTCCTTATAAGTTACTTATTATTCGTACTTTACAATTTTTAGTCTGGATACGACTTTACCATAATAGTCTGAAGAATTAGTCCCCAATATTAGTCTGATTAAAATCTTACTATTTTTATTTTAAAATATTTTATTATTTTTACTATTTATTTTGTGGCACACATCTTTTTGATTTTTAACACTTATAGAAATAGTATTTTTATAGGGCTTGAAAGGCATACAATTTTTTTAAAAAAGAAAAAACAATTTTTCTCTATCCTGTAGGATATGTACCTTCAGTTCTACGAGGCAAAATTAATACAAAAATGCAAATCCTCACACTTTTCTGTTGATGACGACTTTGCCAAATACATCTCAAAGCAAATGACCTATATACAACCTTCAAACAGAAGAAAAACTTACGAACTAATTATATTTTACATACCTAATGAAAGAAGAGGATGTTTGCTTTAATCACTTATATGTAATATTAATGATCAGACAAACTTCTCAGTTGTTTTCTTTCTTATAAGTATGGAATAAAGCAGCATGCAGTAAATGTGATATTATCACTTCATTTGGACTTACACAGTCATGTCTTCTTTCAGCTTTTCTTGAGACTGATTACAGTTCCGATAATTTGCTGTAAAAAATTTATTTAAATTATAAAAGAAATTAATTTATAATTGGCCATAGTGTTTCAAAGATAGTCCTCCAACAAAATATAGTGCATTCCTAGGAAAATGGATTTAATGCTCACTCAGGGGTTTATGATCATCTTATTTTCTATTCTTTAACCTAGAACTTGAAATAATTATCTGGGCTTTCAAGAAGTACTCACACACTGTAAAAAAATACAAGGAAACATTAATCATGTAACTCAAACCTAAAAAGAATTCCTTAGGATATCTTTGATCAGGCAACAGTTGAGTAAGTAACGGTAATAGAATTCCCTTTTCCTGCCCAAGATCATGCATTTAGAATTAAGTTTGAGACACCCCAGGGAATGATTTAGAAAGTCTAAGAAAATCAAGAACACATGTGAATGTTCTAGAAAAAATAGTCATGGGAAAAACTGAAATGAAGCTCATTGAAATATGCTGGGCATAACCAGGACACAA
>NW_007732668.1:62685-63178 GCF_000696425.1 Galeopterus variegatus
GACATGACAGAAGTAAAGGTATTAAAACTTGGTAGAAAGTTTTAATAGGATTTAACTGAGCTAATACAGACAATAAGCATTGTTTCTAAAAATGGTACCTACAATCACATAAAAATGGCATAATCTCATTTTGGAGATTATACAAATACAGTATGTGCACAAGTTCAGTGCTGGCACAAAAATTATAGCTACAACTCATATTTGTCTTTGTAGAAGCAAACAATCCTCTCACATTATCCTCTAGAAAATCACTGTTGAAAGGTTGAAGGTATAACCCTTCATATCCCTACTTCTCTTTAATAATGTGTTAAAATATACCAATAATATCCATGAATGTAACAAAATCCTTATCAAACCTCTTTATATGTTCACCATATTTGATAAAACACACCATGAAACTTGAGAAAACAGGAGAAGCTTTAAATAACAACAAAAATTCTAACTCACAGCAGTATCAATCAGATATGTACTGCCTGTCTTATCACAGGTAAGA
>NW_007732668.1:63818-64947 GCF_000696425.1 Galeopterus variegatus
TCAATAAATATTTACTCAGTGAATTGGTAGATCCACATGTTTAAACAACAATTAATATAGCTTATATGTTTATCTTATATCATTTAAATATCAAAAAATTCATAACTGTTTAGACAGGATACCATCACATGGAAGGACATAGAGATGAAAGAAATAGGTATACTCCACTCAAACAAGATCGCAACACTTGAAAGATCAGCCTCTGAATCCACCAAAACAAGAAGTTACAAATTAGTATTTTAAGTCAAACAAGGCACAAAGGGAAGTACACTGTACAAAGCTAGACTGGTGTCTAAACGACAGTCCAGGTTTTAGTGAGACATTTGTGTCAATTATAATAAACAGCTATAAGGATACTTCCTAGTTTGGAATTTGGGGGAAAACATGGAAACTCAAGGAGTTACTAATATTTATAATATAAGTTAGATGAAAAAGACTGTATACTCACTATGCCAGTGCATAGGAGAATCACTGGAATTATATCTAAAGAATAAAGTCACTTTGAAGCACATGGCCCTGAAATAGGGTGCTACAAAGGATACATGAAGGATGCCTACAAATACGGGTAATATAAAAACACTTTTTTGCACACCCGATTGCTAGATTTTCCCCTTTATCTTTATTCAGTGTATTTATCTTGGTACTATAATTTTCTGCATGTTCTTTTTCTTCTTCCTTGCTGCATTATATTCAATAGTGCCATGTAAGTTTATGTCTATTAAAGAAACTCTACGTAGCTAGTAAACCAAAGGATTTAGCAATTCTTAATTTCTTAGTTTCTTCTTTTTAAAGGATGCATTACAGATAAATGGCCTGGTAAGGCACAAGCTTTTGATTAAATCCTGATACAATCTCTAACTCTGATAGAAAATTATCTGAATTTCTAGAGACAAGCTAAGCTTCAGTGGGTCCGAAATGATTCTTACATACCATCAGCAAATGGCCTTTGAACTGGGACTTCAACACTGGCTCTCTTCTGAGTCTCTAGGCTGCTGACCCACCCGGCATATTTTGGACTTGCCAGACTCCATAATTGCATGAGCCAATTCCTTAAAATCTTTCTCTCTCTATATACACACATACATACACCCTACTGGTTCTGTTTCTGTGAAGAACCCCAACTAACACA
>NW_007732668.1:65697-67866 GCF_000696425.1 Galeopterus variegatus
TATATACACACATACATACACCCTACTGGTTCTGTTTCTGTGAAGAACCCCAACTAACACAAACTTTCGTTTTTTAGTCCCTAGCAATATAGAAGAATAAGTGACTTAAATGCATATTATTATATAGATACTTAAATACATAGATAATGTCCTACAATACAATAGCCTGCACTATGAGTTCAATGTTTGTTTTATTTAATGCTTTTGAGTCTCCAGCAACATAGAAAACTTAACTTATACTCACTTGTGTTGGTTTAGACTAGACATCCACTAATAAGGTTATCACTCATTTCTCCTAAAACCAGTGACATTAAAGGGAGACAGGCTCCATTTACCAGTGATGCCAGTATTCCCAGGATCATGAATATGACGTCCAGTCCATCAGCAAAGCGGAACTGAGGAAAACAGCATGGAAGTGTTATGGCTATAAAACAAACAAAACACTAACCTACAGCTTTGCCCTCAAGTCAGCATTACTTTAAAAATCGTCCAGTCCATCAGCAAAGCGGAACTGAGGAAAACAGCATGGAAGTGTTATGTCTATAAAACAAACAAAACACTAACCTACAGCTTTGCCCTCAAGTCAGCATTACTTTAAAAATTAAGAGATTCAATAAAGGTATGAAATCACAGACATGTATTTACATATCAAGTAAACAAAAACAGAAACAAAAACAAACGCCCAATATTAAGGATTTACAGCCTACTTTGAAGAAGATGTTGAAAAACAAAGCGGCTAAATCAGTACAAACTGTGGGTACGTGACACAAATTGGGTCAGAAGTGGCTGTGAATCAGAAACTTCCTTCCACTTGGTTGATTTTGGAATAAGTTAAGATAATTTGAAAGCCTGCAATGATAATATCTTAGTTTGTGGAAACCTGATCTGCAAACATTCGATTCCCCAGGCTCATCAGCATCAGAGCAATGTCACAACTAGTACAGTGAACAGTAACCAACTACTAAAAAAGTAATAAATTATATTTTTGATTCTTATTTTAAATTTGTCATATTTTTTGCTATCCAGGACAATGTGTATCCTGTAAACAAGAGTCTATAATTTTAAGGGCTGTTTGGAATAAGAAAGAAATACGTGAAAGCACAATACTGGATGCTTTATATTCCATTCTTTAGCAGGTTCCCACAAAACCATCCAAACCCAAACCATGAACAAAACTTGAAAATGCAGATTTTTTTGTCTCACAGAGAGAAGTCAAGATATATCTATATTTATATATAGATATTATATATAGACTTATATCTATATTTATATAGATATAACTAATAGTATTGAAATGTAATTTCATTTGAATAATAGCAAGTTTCAGGTGTATTTCTAATGACATTGACAGGCAGGCTGACATAGATTAAAGCAGATGAAGGGGCTGTCTAGGAACACATTCCTTGAACATGATTCCAAAGAAGTCTGCTGACACATTTTTTGATACACAGGCTTTACAAAACATTTAGATAATTTTTTTTATTTAAAAAGTTTGTAACACTTCAAAAATAATAACGGTAAAATTGGGAAATACTGAAATGTAAACCACTCATAATTTTTCATCACTCAGAAATAAACTCTGGTAATATTTATGCATGATACATACACACATGCACACACACAAAGGTACTTTAAAAAGTTGGTAGAAAAAAATAGAATTGAAAGATAATATGAATCTTTCCATGAACTTTTTGAAGCACTATTGTATGTATACATATTTTTTTAAAAAAATGAGATCACTGTGTGGATGCTGTGTATATTTTTTTCTTATCCCTTATTGTGGAATTTTGGGCTGTTTATATTTTTTCCTATTGGAAGTGACACTTCGGCAAATTCTTTTTTTAATTCCCCCTTTCCTCAAATAATGTATGTAAACTATCATACGAACACAGTCATTTTAGGCACTGCTGACAGTTCCCTAAAGTGTTCTGGTATGCATACTATCCAGCTGATTTCACTTGCCATCTCAATGGATCCAACAGCTTGCTTTCCCACTTCAGGCAGCTGGGAAACAACTGCAGATGGCAGTTGTTCCTGTAGTGTTCTGGAAAATAAATGTTTAAAATGGAAAAGTTAAAATGTGAATATAATTTGCAAAATTTTCCAGTTAACATTTTGCTGAAGTGTTAAATATTACCTTTGATAGCACATTTATAACAACAATGAAAA
>NW_007732668.1:68169-69034 GCF_000696425.1 Galeopterus variegatus
ATTTAAAACAAACAATGACAGACAGTAGAAAGAGTTTTAGTATAACCACTGGAAAAGTAAGTTGTCACAGTCTGTCTCTAAGTTTGTTAGTGTGGCAAAAAAAGGCATGCATCTGGAGTAGAATTTTTTTAAATTATGGTAAAATACACATAACACAGACTTTACCTTCTTAACTATTTTTAAGTGTACCATCCAGGGCACTAAGTACATTCACATTATTGTGCTGCCATCAACACCATTTGTCCAGAGAACTCTTTCATCCTGCAAAACTGAAGCTCTGGACCCGTTAAACAACTCCCCATTTCCTCCTCTCCCCAGCCCCTGGCAACCACCACTCTACTTTCTGTCTCAATGAATCTGACTACTCTAGATACCTCATATAAGTGGAATCATACATTATTTGTCCTTTTGTGACTGGCTTAATGTCTTCCAGGTTCATCCATGTTGTAGAATGTGTCAGAACTTTGCTCCTTTTTAAGGCTGAATACTATTCTGTTGCATAGATATGCTAAATTTTGTTTATTCATTTATCAATTAACAGACACTCGGGTTGCTTCCACATGTTGGCTATTGCTAACAATGCTGCTGTGAATATGGGTGTACAAATCTTTTCGGCTTCCTGCTTTCAATTCTTTTGGTTCTATATCCAAAAGTAGAATTGCTGGATCATATGACAATTCTATTTTTAACTTTTTGAGAAACTCCCATACTGTTTTTCACAGCAGCTGCACCATTTTACATTTTCACCAACAGAGCACAATATTTCCAATTTCTCTATATTCCCACCAACACTTGTTCTGTTCTTTTCTTTCTTTTTAAATAGTATCCATCCTAATGGCTATATGTGGTGGATTTAAAATTTTGA
>NW_007732668.1:70074-72109 GCF_000696425.1 Galeopterus variegatus
AGACATAGATAACAAAAAGTGCTTTCAGACTGTAAAGCCCCACAACCCCTTCCGCCATCCCCAAACGCGGACTTTTATACCTAGTACGCTCTCTTTTCTTAATAAACGTTGTTTCAGTGAAAACATTTGGATCTTCCACTGACCTTCACGGAAAGTTTTTGATGGAGGGCTCAGGAGGTCTTTTGAACGTCTCTTTTCTACCCGTGCAACACGTGAACAGGAGAGCAACACGTGGACAGGAGCAAGGGTTTGTGGTCTCCGCACATCCACAGCTCTTGGGCCACGCCCCCGAGGCGTCAAGTGTTGCCAGGCAACGGCGGGGGATGCAGCCTGAGGCTCCGGGAGGAAACATTGCATCGCCCTCCAGAAGGGACACCAGCCATGCCAACTCCCAGGCATAACGGTGCTCTATGTTGGTTTGCAACCTGGAGGTAATCCTAGAGATAACTGTGGTCCAGTACTTTGATTTTGTTAATAAAAATCAGAGTGGCCCAGAGCAGTGATGTAATTCTGCTGCCAGTTTCGAATGAGTGACCATCACCTAATCCTGCCATATTTCAAAGTCAGACCCAACACCTACATCCCACTGATTACACTTTTCAGAGTTCCTCCAACCACCACTTTCAATCCCTGTGGCTGTTTTCTTTCATATTGTTTTCTCCATCCTCTCCAGGCTTCAGTCATCCAAATTAAATTAGGTGTGTATTTTCTCAATTCCTCGTGGGAACTAGCGAAATGAACTACATCCCCGTTCTAACAGCGTATAAGTGTTGTATAAGATTAAAGTAAAGGTATGGGGTTCAAATGCAGCTATTTTGATTTTCAAAATGCTCCCAAAAGGAATTTGCTTCAGCCTCGAATTTATGTTAAGAGGATTCTGAGCCTTAAGAAAACAGTTTGGAGGGAGCAGGGAGCTATTTCCTGCATTAATAGACCACGTGGCCTAGAGAGGTCCTTTCCAGTTTTATCCAAATGTAACACTATTATAATGGTAAAAGTGGAAATAAAATATATTTTAAACTATTTTCATTTTTGATCTCTAAATTAATGAATTATAGGTTTATAGAAAATTATGTGATATACATATATACACAGATAATCTATTCAATGAAAAATAATCAGAATCCGACATTTTCTTTTATTAAGTGTGCCACATGGAATGAAGGGGTCCACGGAGAATTGGAATGGAATTTTGCAGGCATCTTTCCTCTATGTACTGGTAAGCTACAAGAAATTCATAAGAGGAGATATCTGAAGCACTAAATCAATAAATCCATGTAGCTGAACTACAAATCATTACTAAAAATCACTATTAAACCAGTTGTTATGTAACAGGCTGAACAGAAGTGACTCCATTTTGTTAAACTTCTAAATTATAAAGTTCTTTTTCTTACTCTAGTAACCCAAACTACATAGCTTGCAGCTGGACATTGGAATACAATAATTCCCGTTCACAATTGCTAGAACATTGTGACTTTTGCTCACACTGTACACAGAATAATTATCAAAGAAATTATTAACCCTGGTGGCCATTCTTTACTAGCTTATTAACTAGATCTTTTTGAGGCTGACAGGAACTGAATCCATGGCTTGACTTCATGGAGGACGGTCACAATAAATCAGCTCCCATCTGAGAAGTTCTTAGATGTTTACCTGCAATTTTATGATTATGCCTGCACATCCCTGCTTACATCACCATGAATCAGTACCCTACCACCTGTCCCTATAAAACCCTTTGGCAAGTTTGGGAAAAGCGGAAATGGCCTTTAAGACATGAGTCTACTATTTCCCCAGGCCACAGGCTTCCTGATTAAAGGCTGCCTTTCGTTACCCCAACACTTGTCTCTCAATTATTGGCTATTGAGTGGCTAGCAAACAGACCTTTGGGGTTTCGGTAACAATAACACTGATTATGTTGAAGTCCACCAAAATGTGAATACCATTGCTATTTTAGGAATAAATTATAAACATTTTTGATACAGCTGTGAAAAGGATAAGGTATATTTGAAGTTGTGGAAGAATAATTTTTGTAGAA
>NW_007732668.1:72391-74339 GCF_000696425.1 Galeopterus variegatus
TGATACAGCTGTGAAAAGGATAAGGTATATTTGAAGTTGTGGAAGAATAATTTTTGTAGAATTTTGGGAAAGCTTACCCATTTCTCATAATTTTCTTGCATCTCTTCAGTTCTTCTGGAATTTGCCATCTTATTTGCAATTTAACTCTTCTGAAATAAAATATTGACAAATATATCATAACTACGTGAATTTTATCACTTAGTTTATATACAGCATTCTTTACATCTTTACAGCTTCTGCAAAAGCAAGCTGTTCAAAATTTTATCCTACTCAGCTTCCCCAACCCAACTGAAGTTTTGTCATTGAATTTATAACTTCTTCGCTTCATTTTGAACTTAGATTTGGAGCTAATAAAAATTTTAGAATGCAGAGTAAAAGAAGAAAAGCTGGATTCCATGGAAAATACATGGTTTGCAGGATATTAGATTTTATTTTTACTCTGCCACTGGCTTGATTGTAATTGGTGAAAACGTTTAAGCTACCTTATGTTTAGTTATCTCTGTAAAAAAAACTGATGTAGTAGTTTCTGTTAGCCAGCAGTTTGAGGGAATAGGTTTCCACCATCTATGGATTAACTGTTATCAAAATTAGAATACTTTGTAAACCTACTCCTTAATAAAATTATGTTAAGTATAATGTATTCTTCCTTTGGATGAAACTTCAGAATTTTAGCTTGTAAGATCACAGTTATGTTCATAAATAAGCAGTTCACTACTGATGTATAGAGATGTTTGTGACTCAATCTCATTTGTTAGGCCATATAACATATTACCCTACACTGAGATGATTATAAAGATATGGATTTAAATGCTAGAGTAGAGATAATAATTAATTAAATGGTACCTGAGCATCTGAAAGAGCTACTAAAATTTCAAATAGTAAGATTTTCTATGAAGGAATGAGTTTCAGTGGGTCAGAAATGCTTTTAGCACCAGGAAGGAAAACAGGATACAAATACAGTCATCCACTGGTTTATTCTTTTTTCAGAAGCCAATTGTTAAACTTAGTATAGGAGATATTTACAACTTCTACACTGATTTTACAGCATCTCCAGTAATTTGACATATATGTAAGAAAAGTAATAAAATAGAAAAGTAACAAATTGATTGACAAATATTGACCATTTGCATTTTATAGAAATTAATGATTATATAATAAAACACATACATTTATAAAAAGAAATCAAAATAATTAAGGCTCACCTTGGTAAGTACACAATCTGTGTATTTGTATCAAAATCACATGTGGTTTCTCTTCTCAACAAACAACTGACTACACTTTCATAACTGTGCTTCACCAAGTTTATTTTCTGATTGTGTCCTAATATCTGATTACAACACTGGTGAATTTCCAGGTAAAGCACACTGTATTCTTCCTACTGTACTTGGGAAACAATGTGAGCAGAGAAAATTCACTGAGCCAAATAAACACTTTAAAAAAACAGATTTGTACTGTCTACATACCTAGTTTTCTATTGTTTAGTCCCATAATATCTTTTTAGTTAGTCAGCTATATTAGTAATTATAATAGGTAAAATAATGTCTTTAATAAGTCAACAGCACACTTGCACAAAACATACTTATGGAGTAATACTTCACGAAAGGTTTTGATTTTATTACCTCATTGCCACTCCCTGAAAATAATCATTTTCTCTTTGCTCATATCTATATTGTATTCAATGACACATTTTGGTATATATTATGATCCTAGTTACCCTGTTAAATGATATTTCTTTATCTCTTACTTTTTAAATGGATTGAAAAAGTATTGAGCTTATACAATGTACCAGCTACTAGTTTATAAAAATCAAAAGGTATGTTTCCTTTTCCTGAAAAGCTCACATTTTAAAAAATCTATACTACAGTCTCATTACTACTCATCATGGCCCCAAGTTCAGCAGTACAGTCATCATCTAGGATATCACTAGAAATTCAGAATTTAAAAAAAA
>NW_007732668.1:74695-78802 GCF_000696425.1 Galeopterus variegatus
CCAAGTTCAGCAGTACAGTCATCATCTAGGATATCACTAGAAATTCAGAATTTAAAAAAAATTTAATTACATCAAAATATACATAACATAAAATTTAACATTTTAATCATTTTTAAGAATACAATTCAGTGACATTAAGTACACACACAATGTAAAACCATCCCCGCTATCAATCTCCAGAACTTTTTCATTACCCCAAACTGAAACTCTGTACCCATTAAACAATAACTCCCCAGTCCCTCTTACCCCCAGACCCTGGTAACCTCTATTTTATTTTCTGTCTCTATGAATTTGACTCTTCAATCTATCTCATATAAATGGAATCATACAATAATTGTTCTTTTGTGCTTGTCTTATTTCTCTTAGCAAATGTTTTCAAGGTTCATCCATTTATCAGAATTTCATTCCTTTTTAAAAGAATACTATTTTAGTGTATGCATATAACCATATTTTGTTTTTCCATTCATCTGTTGATGGACATTTGAATTGTTTCCACCTTTTGGCTATTGTGAATAATGTTGCTGTGAACATTGGTGTACAAGTATCTGTTTGAGTAATCTTTCAGTTCTTTTGGGTATATATCAAGAAGTAGAATTGCTGGATCATGTGGTTATTCTATGTTTAACTTTTTGAGAAATCAACATACTGTTTTTCACAGCGGCTGCACCAATTTTACATTCCCATCAGCAAAGCACAAAGGTTACTATTTCTCCACATCCTGGCTAACACTTGTTATTTTCTGGTTGATTGATAACAGAAATTTTTATGTCTGTGAAGTGGTATCTCATTGTGATTATGATTTGCATTTTTCTAATGACTAATGATGCTGAGCATCTTTCATGAGCTTTCTGGACATTTCTATATCTTCTTTGGAGGAATCTCTATTCAAATCCATTGGTCATCTTTTAATTGTTTTTTTTTGTTGTTGAGTTGTAGTAATTCTTTATATATTCTAGATATTAATCCCTTATCACATATATGATTTGCAAATATTTCTTCCCATTTTGTGGGTTGTCTTTCCACCCTCTCCATAGTGTCCTTTGGTGTACAACAGTTTTTAATTTTAAGGAAAAATATTTATCCCCTTTTTATTTTGTTGCCTGTGCTTTTGATGTCATGTCCAAGAAATCATTGCCAAATCCAGTGTCATAAAGCTTTTCATCTATGTATTCTTCTAAGAGCTTGATCGTTTTTGCACTTATAATTAGGTATTTGACCCATTTGGAGTTGATTTTTGTATGTGGTGTAAGGTAAGGGTCCAACTTCATTCTATTGGATGTAGATATCCAGTTTTACCAGTACCATTTGTTGAATAGACTGTCCTTTCTCCATTGAATGATCTCAGCTCCCTTATCAAATAACATTTTACCATATATGTGAACATTTATTTCTGGGCTTTCTATTCCATTGACCTATAGGACCTTATGCCAATATATCACAATGTATTGATTACTGTAGCTTTATAGTAAGTTGGAAATCAGGAAGTGTGAGTCCTCCAACTTTGTACTGCTTTTTAATATGGTTTTGGCTATTCAGAGTCACTTGAAATTCCATATGAATTTTAAAATAGTTTTTCCATTTCTGTGAAAAATGTCATTGGAATTTTGATAGATATTTCATCGAATCTGTAGATCACTTGGGGTAATTCTGTCATCTTAAGAATGTTAAGTCCTCCAGTCCATGAACATAGAATATCTTTCCATTTATTTTGTGTCATCTTTAATTTCTTTCAGCAAGGTTTTTCAGTTTTTATTGTACAATTATTTTGCCTTTTTGGTTAGTTTTGTTTTGAAGTGCCTATTCCTTTTAATACTATTGCAAATAAAATTATTTAAAAATTTCTTTTCCTGACTAGTCATTGTTATGGTATAGAAAAGCAATTGATTTTTGCATGTTAATTTCATATCCTGCAACTTTGCTGAGTTTGTTTATTAGCTCTAACAGTTTTGTGTGTGCGTGTGTGAAATATTTACAATTTTCTGTATATAAGATCATGTTACCCATGAAAAGAGATAATTTTACTTCTTCCTTTCCAATTTAGGTATCTTTTATTTCTTTTTCTTGCTTAATTGCTCTGACTAAAACATCAAACACTATGTTGAATAGAAGTGGTGAAAATGGGTGTTCTTGTCTTGTCCTTAATCTTAGGGGAAAATCTTTCATCAATCTTTCAGCATTGAGTATGATGTTTGCTCTGGGTTTTTCTAAAAGACTTTTATCATGTTGAGGAAGTTTCTTTTTATTCCTATTTTGTTGAGTGTTTTAATTGTGAAAAGGTGTTGAACATTGTCAAATGATTTTTATGCATCAATTAATATGATCACGTTTTTTTCTTTATTCTACTACTGTTATGTATCACATTGATTGATTTTCATATGTTGAACCATGTTTGCAATCTGGGAATTAAATTTCACTTGGTCATGCTATTTAATCCTTTTAATATGTGGCTGAATATGGTTTGCTAATATTTCATAGAGGGTTTTTGCATAAGTATTCATAGGAATGTTAGTTTGTGTTTTCTTTTCTTGTAGTGGCTTTGGCTTTGGTATTGGTTAATACATGGGTTAGAGTATGAATTAGGAAGTGTTGCTTCCTCTTCAATTTTGGAAAAGGGTTTAAGAAGGATTTGTGTTAATTCTTCTTTAAATACTTGATAGAATTTACCAGTGAAGCCATCTGGTCCTTGGGCTTTTCTTTATTGGGAGATTTTTGATTATTGATTTAATTTTTTTGCTAATTGTAAGTTTATTCAGATTTTCTATTTCTTTATGATTCGATCTTTGTAGATTATGTGTTTTGAGGAATTTTTAAAACTTTAAGCAGGCTATTCAATTTCTTCACATACAATGTTCACGGCATTCTTTTATACTCCTTTTTATTTCTGTAAAATTGACAGTAATGTTCTCTCTTTCAATTTTGATTTTAGTAATTTGAGTCTCTCTCTTTTATTCTTAGTCATTCATGCTAATGATTTGGCAAATTGTGAATATTTCCAAATAACAAACTTTTGGTTTCATTGATTTTTCCTATTGTTTTTCTATTCTCCATTTTATTCTTCTCTACCCTAATCTTTATAGTTTCCTTTCTTCAGCTAGCTTTGGGTTTACTTTTGTCTTCTTTTCTGAGTTCTTTAACATATAAAGTTAGGTTGTTGTTTTGATAACTTTTTTTTTNAAAATTATTTAAAAATTTCTTTTCCTGACTAGTCATTGTTATGGTATAGAAAAGCAATTGACTTTTGCATGTTAATATCATATCCTGCAACTTTGCTCAGTTTGTTTATTAGTTCTAACAGTTTTGTGTGTGTGCGTGTGTGTGTGAAATATTTACGATTTTCTGTATATAAGATCATGTTACCTGTGAAAAGAGATAATTTTACTTCTTCTTTTCCAATTTAGGTATCTTTTATTTCTTTTTCTTGCTTAATTGCTCTAACTAAAACTTCAAACACTATGTTGAATAGAAGTGGTGAAAATTGGTGTTCTTGTCTTGTCCTTAATCTTAGGGGAAAATCTTTCAGTCTTTCACCATTGAGTATGATGTTTGCTCTGGGTTTTTCTAAGACTTTTATCATGTTGAGGAAGTTTCCTTTTATTCCTATTTTGTTGAGTGTTTTAATTGTGAAAAGGTGTTGAACATTGTCAAATGATTTTTATGCATCAATTAATATGATCACATGTTTTTTCTTTATTCTACTAATGTAATGTATCACATTGATTGATTTTCATATGTCAAGCCATGTTTGCAATCTGAGAATTAAAATCCACTTGGTCATGCTATTTAATCCTTTTAATATGTGTCCGAATATGGTTTGCTAATATTTCATAGAGGGTTTTTGCATAAGTATTCATAGGAATGTTGGTTTGTGTTTTCTTTTCTT
Organism: Galeopterus variegatus; assembly: GCF_000696425.1. Lineage (NCBI taxonomy): Eukaryota > Metazoa > Chordata > Mammalia > Dermoptera > Cynocephalidae > Galeopterus > Galeopterus variegatus. The sequence continues at coordinate 78,576 of NW_007732668.1, forward strand.
GTTGTGGCTTTGGCTTTGGTATTGGTTAATACATGGGTTAGAGTATGAATTAGGAAGTGTTGCTTCCTCTTCAATTTTGGAAAAGAGTTTAAGAAGGATTTGTGTTAATTCTTCTTTAAATACTTGGTAGAATTTACCAGTGAAGTCATCTGGTCCTTGGGCTTTTTTTATTGGGAGATTTTTGATTATTGATTTAATTTTTTTGCTAATTGTAAGTTTATTCAGAT
>NW_007732668.1:80102-81417 GCF_000696425.1 Galeopterus variegatus
TTGGTTAATTTCCACATGTATTTGAATTTCCCAGTTTTCCTTTTGTTGTTTATTTGTAGTTTCATTTCATTGTGATTGCATAAAATACTTTGTATGATTTTAATCTTGTAAGATTTATTAAAATTTGCTTTGTGGCCTAACATATGGTCTATCCTGAGAAATATTTCATGAGAATTTAAGAAAACTGTGTATTTTGCTTTTGCTGGGTGGAGTGTTCTGTATATGACTGTTAGGTCCAAATGGTCTATAGCATTGTTCAAATCCTATTGTCTTATTGATCTTCTGTCTCATTGTAGAAAACCAGATATCCATTATTGAAAGTGAAATATTAAAGTCTTCAACTATTACTACAGACATTTCTATTTCTCCCTTCAATTCTGTCAACATTTGTTTTACATATTTAGGAGCTGTGATGTTTTGTGCATATATGTTTATACTTGTTATATCTTCCTTCTGGATTGACTGTTTTGTCAATGTATACTCTTCTTTATTGTCTCCTGTAAATTTTTTTTTTTTTGACCGGCAAGTGGATCGCAACCCCTGGCTTGGTGTTGTCCACACCATGCTCAGCCAATGAGCGCACTGGCTATCCATATATAGTATCTGAACTTGTGGCCTTGGTGCTCCCAGCGCCACACTCTCCTGAGTGAGCCATGGGGCCGGCCCTCTTGTAAAAGTTTTTGACTTGAAGCCTAATTTGTCTGATATTACTGTACCACCCCAGCTCTCTCTTGGTTATAATTTGCATGAAGTGTCTTTTTCTATCCTTTCACTTTCAACCTCTTTGTTTTTAGATCTAAAGAGTCTCTTGTGGACAGCATGTAGTTGGATTATTATTATTATTATTCTTTTTAATCCATTACAGAAATGCCAAATTTGGGGTCCCACCCAAAAACCACTAAATAGAATCTGCATTTTGACAAGATTCTTGAGGTGTTTTGTATGCATATCAGATTTTCAGAAGCATGACTCTATAGTATCTAGCACAAAGCCTTGGCAAACAGAAGGCGGTACTTACATACGGTAAGTTTTATCTTTAGAAATTCAACATTATAAAAATAAAGTTCAAAATACAGTTTAATGCTGACAACATATTGTTCTTGTCTACTGTATATAGCATGGCTTTAAAGTATGGTCAAAGGACCTCTGGCATCAAAATCTCCTGGAGTGCTTATTAAAAGTACCAGATTTCTAGTCCTTACTCTACATATACTGAATAAGAAGTTAATGTAATATGCTGCGAAATCTACACTTTCAATAAGCCCATCAGACACTTTTTAAAATTTATTTATTCTGTAGTTGTATACTTTGCCAG
>NW_007732668.1:82606-84261 GCF_000696425.1 Galeopterus variegatus
AAAAAAATGAGATAGTGGTAAATTTTAGGTATATAATTAAAAGAGGCCAATCTTATGAAGAGTAATGTGGTAATTACTCTCTGGTCAGGGAAAGTCCATTGTAGAAGATAATGTTTAAGGTGAAATCTGAATTACAAAAGGAGGTTGGCATATAAAGATCAAGAACAGTATCCCAGGCAGAAAGAGTATAATTCATTTGGTGAAGAGAAGTGTATTAAGACAAAGGCACACAAGATGAAAGCAAATTGTGGGACACTGAGAAAGTCATCACTATATGGGAAGATATGATTAGCCACGATGGCTGTCCCCATGTTCCTCTATCTTACCCAATGTTTCAAAGGGAAGGTAAATTTGATTTGAAACATGTCAAGTTTGATATACTCATAAGATAAATAGGTGATAATATCCAACAATATGTAAGTAATGTGAGTATAGAACTTTGCTTAGTTGGCCTAAGCAAAATCTGTCACTCAGCCAATCCTTACCTACTGACAACTTTATGGAGGCTATCATAGCAAGTACATACAAAGAAGAATAAAAGTAGAAAGAAATATTTTGTTTACAAGGACTTTTGCTTTAATAAATATTTATGGGTTCACATGCCAAGATGGATATCATAGGACAAAATACCACTATGGGAAGAAATTTTCTAAGAGACACTAATCTTCAAGCATGCTTGGTAAGTATAATCTGATGTACAGCTAAGATAGACTGATTGGATGGAAAGCATGAGATCTTTGATTATATGATGAGTTTTATGGAAGCTCTAAAATGATCCAAGTAGTAGGGGGAAGATCATTGTTGACTGGGCAAATTTCCCACACAAAAATTTTGTTGTTGTTTCTCTTTTTTTTTGTCTTTTTTGTGACTGGTAAGGGGATCGCAACCCTTGGTGNCGCCCGCACCATGCTCAGCCAGTGAGCACACCGGCCAGTCCTATATAGGATCCGAACCCGCAGTGGGAGCGTCGCTGTGCTCCCAGCGCTGCACTCTCCCTAGTGTACCACGGGTCCGACCCTGTTTTCTCTTCTTTACCACAAACCATTATTTCTAAGATGGAGAAGTGTTTTATATTCTTCACAAGTTCCAGTTGTTATAATATCCCCTCATATATTTGCTCTGATATACCACAATTCCTCAGATACTATTCAGGTGGGCCTCATTTAATCAGGCCTTAAGAGAAAAGACTAAAGTCCACCGAAGAGAAAGGGATTGTGCCTCCAGACTGCCTTCAGATTCAACACATTAACTTTTTCCTAAAATTTCCAGTCTTCTAGCCTGTCTTGTGGATTTTGGATTTGACAGCCATCATAATTATGTGAGCCAGTTCTTTAAAATCTCCCTCTCTCTCCATACACACACACAGACTCACACATACACATCCTGTTGATTCTATTTCTCTAGAGAAACCTGACTAATATACCTGGCAAGATAGAAAGTTATGTTATGAATAGTACAAAAGATAACTATTTTAGCATCTGAGAAGACTAAGCAAGAACATTAAGACCTAAAATGGCTTCAGGAGGGCCCTGAGGTTAGTCCTTGGAGGATGGTCAAGGTTTCAATAAGTGGAAATGCATGGAGCAGTAACTAGGGCATAATTTTCAGGAATGCAATGTAAACTATGTCACAACAAGCCAATGAGATTGGTCTGG
>NW_007732668.1:85172-90818 GCF_000696425.1 Galeopterus variegatus
GGCATAATTTTCAGGAATGCAATGTAAACTATGTCACAACAAGCCAATGAGATTGGTCTGGATAGAATGGATGGTCCATGAAGAAATGGAGAGAGACATGAGGTAGATAAGATTGTAAAAGGCAATGAAACAATTTTTAGGAAAACCTACATAATTTTCTAATAATCAGAGGGACAGAATCATTGGTATTTGGTACTACTAACCTGACATCATGGGTAGGCTGGAAGGACTTGGGGAAAGAGAAGATTCAGATAGATTCATTATGGTCTAGTTTGATAGCAGTAAGTCAGTCATATCTGAAAGATATTTTTAAGAGAAGGTTGACAGGATGTAGATTCAGAGGACAAGGAAAAAAGAATTTTAAAAAAGTTCAATTATTAAACTTTAGAAACTAGAAATAAAAGAGTAGCAAAGGCGGAAATGGGCAAGTCAGGAGAGGGAATTGGTTTTGGGGGAAAGGTGACATTCAGTTTAAGTAAGTTTGGGTTGATATTAGTGTCCAAGTGAAAATATCTGGCATACAGATAGAAATGTGGCACTGATAATTGCGACATTTATAACCTAGAGATATACTTGTGATGGTTATCTGCACAGAAAGAATAATTAAGTTAGCTTTAATAATCTGATGATATGAAAAAGCAAAGGGGAAGTGGTGTAACACAGTGGTTAAGAGTGTTAATTCTATAGCAGTGCTGCCCAATAGAACTTTCTTCAGTAATGGAGATGTTCAATGTCTCCACACTGTTCAATGTCATAGCCAGTAGGCACATGTGGCTATTGAGCACATGTAGTGTACCTGGAGAGGGAGCTGAATTTCTAGTTTTATATAATTTTAATTATTTTATTTTATTTTTTCAAGCTTTACTGAGGTATAAGTGACAGATACAATTGTATATATTTAATGTGCACAACAGGATGACTTGAGATGCATTGTGAAATGATTACCACAATTAAATTAGTTAACATATCCATCACTTCGCCTAGTTACCTTCTGGTGTGGGTGTGTGGTGAGAACACTTAAGATCTACTCTCTTAGCAAGTTTGAAGTATATAAGCTATTTCAAAAAGTTTGTGGAAGAATAGAATTAAAAGATAGTACAAATATTTCCATGAAATTTTGAGGACCCCTTGTGGAATAGCATCTTATTAACTATAGTCACCATGATGTACTTGAGACTCCCAGAACTTATTCATCTTAAACCTGGAAGTTTGTAGCCTTTTGACTAGCATCTCCCCATTTCCCTCACTTCCCAGTCCCTGGCAATCATCATTCTATTCTCTGTTTCTATGAGTTTGAGTTTTTTAGAGTCCACATATAAGTGAAAACACATAGTATTTGTCTTTTTCTGACTGGCTTATTTCACTTAGCATAATGGCCTCCACATTGATTCATGTTGTCACAAATGGCAGGATTTCCCTCTTTATTTATGGTTGAATAATATTTCATCACGTATATATACACCACAATTTCTTTATTCATTCATCCATTGATGGACCCTTCGGCTCCGTATCTTGGCCATCATGGATAATGCTGCAATGAACACGGGAGTGCAGATACCTCTCTCTTTTGAGATACTGGTTTCATTTCCTTCTTATATATACCTGGAAGTGAGATTACTGGATCATATCATAGTTCTATTTTTAATTTTTTGAGGAATCTTAATACTGTTTTCCGTAATGGCAGTACTAATTTACGTTCCCACCAACAGCGTTTGAGTTCCCCTTTCTGCATCCTCAACAGCATTGGTTATTTTTATCTTTTTGATAATAGTCATGCAAAAGGGTATGAAGTGATATCTCATTGTAATTTTAATTTGCATTTACCTGATGATTAGAGATGGTGAGCACCTTTTCATGTACCTTTGGTCATTTATAAGTCTTCTTTGGAAAAAAAGGTTTATTCAGACCCTTTCCCAATTTTTTAATGGGATTATTCGTTTTCTGTTGTTGTTATTGTGTTGTATAAGTTTTTAAAATATATTTTGGATATTAACTCCTTATCAGAAATGTAACTTAAAAATATGTCCTCTCATTCTTTAGGTTACTTTTTCTTTTTGTTGGTTGCTTCCTTTGCTGCTCAGAAACTTTTTAATTTGATGTAGTCCCACTTGTTTATCTTTGCTTTGTGGCCTGTGCTTTTAGTGTCATATCCAAAAAATCATCGCCAAGAGTAATGCCAAGGATCTTTTTCCCAATGTTTACTTCTAGGAGTTTTATGGTTTCAGCTCTTACATTTAAGTCTTTAATCCATTTTGAGTTAATTTGTGTGAGTGGTGTAAGATGGGGTCCAATTACATCCCTTGCATGTGGGTATCCATTTTCCGAACACCATTTATTGAAAAGATTATATTTTCCCCATTGTTTATTCTCGGCACCTTGTTGGAGATCACTTGACTGCTGGATTTATGTGTAGTTGTGGTCTGTTCTTTCTGATTGCTAAATAATATCTGATCCTGTGAATATAGCACCATTTAATTTTCCATTCTACTGTTGGTGGACATTTGGGTTGTTTCTGGGCTTGAAGTATTATGAAGAGTGCTGTTATGAACATTATTGTACATGGTTTTGGTAAACATATTACTTATTTTTGTTGGATATACATAAAGGTGAAATTATCAGGTCACAGGGTATGCAAGTGTTCAACTTTGGTTTTCAGAGCCAGTTTGTTACAGTGCTTGTACCCCTTTGTATGCCCACCAGCAGTGCACGAGAGATCCCCTTGCTCCACATTCTCAACAACATTTGGCATCATCAGTCTTTTTTCAATTTAGTCATTATGGTGGGTGTAGTGGTATCACATTGAGGTTTTGTTGCTTTTCCTTGATAACTTATAATGTTGAGCATTCTTTCATATATTTATTGGCTAGTTGTATTTTTTTTTTATGATGTGCCTATTCAAGTCAAGTTTTTTGTCATTACTATATTCTGTTATTTGCAATTTTCTTATTGATTTGTAGGAGTAATGGGGTCCAATTACATCCCTTGCATGTGGGTATCCATTTTCCGAACACCATTTATTGAAAAGATTATATTTTCCCCATTGTTTATTCTCGGCACCTTGTTGGAGATCACTTGACTGCTGGATTTATGTGTAGTTGTGGTCTGTTCTTTCTGATTGCTAAATAATATCTGATCCTGTGAATATAGCACCATTTAATTTTCCATTCTACTGTTGGTGGACATTTGGGTTGTTTCTGGGCTTGAAGTATTATGAAGAGTGCTGTTATGAACATTATTGTACATGGTTTTGGTAAACATATTACTTATTTTTGTTGGATATACATAAAGGTGAAATTATCAGGTCACAGGGTATGCAAGTGTTCAACTTTGGTTTTCAGAGCCAGTTTGTTACAGTGCTTGTACCCCTTTGTATGCCCACCAGCAGTGCACGAGAGATCCCCTTGCTCCACATTCTCAACAACATTTGGCATCATCAGTCTTTTTTCAATTTAGTCATTATGGTGGGTGTAGTGGTATCACATTGAGGTTTTGTTGCTTTTCCTTGATAACTTATAATGTTGAGCATTCTTTCATATATTTATTGGCTAGTTGTATTTTTTTTTATGATGTGCCTATTCAAGTCAAGTTTTTTGTCATTACTATATTCTGTTATTTGCAATTTTCTTATTGATTTGTAGGAGTATTTTAGGTGGACCACATATGATTCCTTTGTTGAACATACACATCACAAATATTTTTTCAATTTTGTGGGCTGCATTATCACTCTCTTAATGTTGTTTCTTGGTGAATGTAAGTTCACCAAGTTAATATTGTGCCATATATTATTTAATTCTTTATGCTTTTTTTCTTATTTAAGAAAGCTTTGTTCACCCCAAGGTCACAAAGATGTTATCTTACATTTTCTTCTATAATTTTACTGTTTTAACATTGATATTTTGATCTAAAATCCATCTGCAATTAATTTTTGTATGAGGCAGAATAGAGATGCACTTTTCCCCAATAAGGATATGCAATGGACCTAACACCTGTCACTCTAGAGAGCATTTTTTCCTAACTACACTACAATGTCATCTTTGTCAAAATTAGCATATACATGTGTGGATCTGCTCCTGTACTCTTTGTTCTATTGCTTTGTCTGTCTTTGTCCTGCTACTGCATTGTCTTCATTATCTTTACAGTAGGTCTTTACCTCTGCTGTTTTAGTGCTCCAGTTTCGTTTTTTTTAAAGACTGCCTTGATTTTTCTTGGTCCCTTTTTAAAAAATATGTATTTTATGATAAGATTGTCAATTTCCACAAACAAATCACTTCTAGGACTTCAACTGATTTGAATTTGTAGATATGTTTGGAAAAAATTGACATCTGTACAATATAGAATCTTCCAATCCATAAACACAATGTGTCCCTCCATTTATTTAGGTCTTTAGCTTCTCTCAGTAATGCTTTGTAGTTTTGAGTCTAGCTGTCTTATACATATTCTGCTATATTTTCCATAAGCATTTGATGTTCTTTGATGGTAGGGTATGTGGCTTTTTGTGGTTGGCATGTAAAAATTGTTGATATATATAATATAGAAAAATAATTTTAAAATTGATTTTTTTTTTCCCTTTTTTGTCTTTTTTCGTGTCCGGCAACGGATTGCAACCCTCAGTGTCACGCCCGTACCGTACCGGACCGGACCGGCAACGGGATCGCAACCCTCGGTGCTGCGCCCGCACCTCGCTCAGCCAGTGAGCGGGAACCAGTCTGTATGTGGGATCCGAACCCTCGGCGGGAGCGCCGCCGCGCTCCCAAGCAGCGCACTGTAGCAGTGCGCCACCGGGCCGGCCCTTAAAATTGATTTTTATATTGACTTTGTATCTAGCAGTTCAGTTACTGAATCTAGTAGTTTGTCTGTATATATTTTTGGACTTTTTATGTACCTGATTATGCCATCTGTGTATGATGCCAGTCTTATTTATTAATTGTAAAATTTTATGTTTTGATTTTTTCCTTGCATTATTACCCTCGGTGTGTCAAGTGTAATAATGTTTTTGTTTAATGTTTAATAGAACTGATGATGACATGTATACTGTCTCATTTCTTTTTTCCTAGAAGGGAAGCTTTTAATATTTTATAATTAAATATGATTTTTACTGTAGTTTTTTGGAGTTACCCACTACCAGATTAAGAAACTTTCTTTCTCTTCCAGATTTGCTGAGTTTTTAATCATAATTGCATGTTAAAATTCATCTAATGTTTTTCCTTCATCTATGGATATAACCATATATTATCTTTCTCCTTTATTCTTTCAATGTGGTAAATTACAGCAGTTGATTTTTAAAATAGCCTTTTTATTTTATAATGGTTTAGACTTCCAGAAAAATTGTGAAGATAGTAGAGTTTTCATATACTGCTCTTCCCCACATTATTATTAATAATCCCCCATTTTTTTGTATCATTTTCTAACCTCCCCATTCTTTTTGTGTCTTCCTTTTTATTTGACAAATTATAATTCTGTATAATTATCGGGTACACATGTTATGAAATCTGTATAGAGTGTGGAATGATTGAATCAAGCTAATTAAATATCCATCACCTTAAATATCTATTATTTAATTTATTCCTCTCTTCTAACTGCAACTTTGCACCCTTTGACCAACATCTCTCGATTACACCCCCCACCTCCACCCTCCCCGCCCTCCCC
>NW_007732668.1:91818-95697 GCF_000696425.1 Galeopterus variegatus
CGGCGGGAGCGCCGCCGCGCTCTCAAGCAGCGCACTGTAGCAGTGCGCCACCGGGCCGGCCCTTAAAATTGATTTTTATATTGACTTTGTATCTAGCAGTTCAGTTACTGAATCTAGTAGTTTGTCTGTATATATTTTTGGACTTTTTATGTACCTGATTATGCCATCTGTGTATGATGCCAGTCTTATTTATTAATTGTAAAATTTTATGTTTTGATTTTTTCCTTGCATTATTACCCTCGGTGTGTCAAGTGTAATAATGTTTTTGTTTAATGTTTAATAGAACTGATGATGACATGTATACTGTCTCATTTCTTTTTTCCTAGAAGGGAAGCTTTTAATATTTTATAATTAAATATGATTTTTACTGTAGTTTTTGGAGTTACCCACTACCAGATTAAGAAACTTTCTTTCTCTTCCAGATTTGCTGAGTTTTTAATCATAATTGCATGTTAAAATTCATCTGTTTTTCCTTCATCTATGGATATAACCATATATTATCTTTCTCCTTTATTCTTTCAATGTNCCACCCCCAACCCCCCACCACTCCCTGCCTCTGGTAACCACCATTCCACACTTTTTGTCTGTAAGTTTAATTGTTTTAGATTCCAAATATAAGTGAGAACATGCTTTTGTCTCTCTGTGTTTGGCTTGTTTCACTTAGCATAATGTCCTCCAGGTTCATCCATGTTGTCATAAATGACAGAATTTCTTTTTTTAAAAGGCTGAATTGTATTCTATTGTGCATATATATCACATGTTCTTTATCTATTCATCCACTGATGGACACTTAGGTTGTTTCCATATCTTGGTTGTTGTGAATAATTCTGCAATGGACATAGGAGTGCAGACTTCTCTTCAACATGCTGATTTTGAGTCCTTAGGATATGTACCCAGAAGTAGGATTGCTTGATTATATAGTAATTCTTTTTATATTTTTTTTGAGGAACATCCATATTGTTTTCCATAATAGCTGTACTAATTTACATTCCCACCAACACTGTATAAGCATTCCTTTTTCTCCAGCTCCCTATTACCATTAAATGTAAAACTACCCCTGCATTCCTGAAATAAGCCATACTTGGTCAAGCTATTTATTCTTTTTTATATATGTTCACATTCGATTTGCCATTACATTGTTTGGGATTTTTGCATCTATGCTAATGAGAGAGATCTGCCTGTAAATGTTTTTTCTTGCAATGTTTTTGTAAAATTTTGGAGAAGCTGCCAAACTGTTTTCTAAAGTAGTTGCACCATTTTAATTTCAGTTGAAGTCTGTATGTACGTATATATTATTGCAAGAGAAAAAGCTGAAATAATTAATGATTGTGAAAGTCAGTAATTCTTAATTAAAAAAGCAATTATTGGGTCTCATGAAAAGAGTTATGAAGTGTTTTCTATTTTTCTATTCCCTGAAAGAGTTTATAGAAAAACAGTGTTATTCATTTCTTAAATATTTGGAAGAATGTATTAATGAAGCCTGAGGGGTCTGGAGTTGTTTTGTGAAGTTTAATACTGGAAGTCAACTCTTTATTGTATTTATTAACTTATTCAACTATCTATTTATTTATTTGACATGTATTGATTGTACATATTTGTGGGATACAAAGTTATATTTTAGTACATGTATACACTGTGTGATGATCAAATCAAGGCAATTAGCATATTAGTCATTGCAAAAATTTATCACTTCTTTGTGATGAGAGTATTTGAGCTCCTCTCTTCAAGCCAACTGAGACCATAGAATAAGTTATTGTTAATTATAAACTCCTAGAACTCCTGTAGATCACCAGAGCTTACTTTTCCTATCTAAATGTAATTTTTTTTGTTAGCCATTTCTCCCAGTTCCTCCTCTTTGTGTTCCTTTTCAGCCTCTGGTTACTATAATTCTACTTTCTATATCTAGAAGTGCAACTTTTTTTTTTTTTAAAGCTCCTACATAGTAGTGAGGGAATTCTACTCTTTAATAACAATTTGACTATTCAGATTTTCTATTTCTTCTGTGTCAGTTTTGGTGAGCTGCATTTGAAAAAGAATTTGTCTATTTCTTCGAAATTTTCAATTTTATTTTCTAAAATTGTTTAGAATATTTAGTTTCTATCTTTTTAATGTACAGAGGATACTTTTCACTTCTGACATTGGTGTCTTGTTCTTTCTTCATTTTTTTCCCTTGGGCAGGAGTGCTAATTGTTTAAAAAAATAAATTTTATTAATATTTTAAAGACCCCACTTTTGGCTTTACCATTTTATTCTCTATATCATTTTTTGTATGTTATTTTCTTTTTCTTTCCTTTCATCAGGTCATATTTGCTCTAAATTTTCTAAAGGGAAATTTAGATAATTTTTTTTCTTTAAATCAATTACCTCAAGGTATTATATACATATACTATAAAATACACCAATTTTAAGTGTAAAATTTGCAGGGTTTTGACAATGCATACATCTCTGTAATCTCCACCACAATTAAGATGTGGAGCACTTCCATTAAACTAGATGTCTTCTTGTACAGTTTTCTTGTCAATTCCTCCATCCCTTAGCCCCAGGCAGCCACTGACCTGCTTTCTACATTGGATGAATATTTTAAGAATTTCATGTAAATGGAATCATACAATATATACTCCTTTTTTATCTTGCATCCTTTGCTCACTATAGTGTTTTGAGATTCATTCATGTTGCTACCTGTTTCAGTCGTTCATTCCTTCCTATTGTGGAATAATATTCCATTGTATGAACGTGCTAAAATTTAATCAGTCACCTATTGTGGGACATTTAGGTTATTTCTAAGTTTTTTCTATTATGAATAAAGCTTCTCTGAATGCTTTTGTATATATTTTGAGTGAACATATTTTCATTTATTGGGGTAAATACTTAGGAGAAGCTGCCAAACTGTTTTCTAAAGTAGTTGCACCATTTTAATTTCAGTTGAAGTCTGTATGTATGTATATATTATTGCAAGAGAAAAAGCTGAAATAATTAATGATTGTGAAAGTCAGTAATTCTTAATTAAAAAAGCAATTATTAAGCAATTCAAAATATTTAAGAAAATAAATTGGATTGAGTATTAAGAGGAGGTGCTTTAGCTAGATAGATTTAGGAAGATTATTACAAATAATTATTGCACAGTTAGAAAGATATAGTATAATAAGTGGTATTACTCTTTTAATTTTTATAGAATTATTAGATACTATTCATATTATTATTAAACAATCTCACCATTATAAAACATATTTCATTTTTAACTTTTAAACTACATTTGAGCCATGAGTTCCTTAAAGAAAAGGTCCTGTTTGGAATTCCTCACAATTTATTAGCAAGAATTAAGAGCAGAATATCGTTTTGCTATTTCAAATACTCCTGAGGATGAAAAACTCCCAAATTACATACATTTTAGACATAATAAAGAATACAAAAACTATGAAGAAGAATAGAAAGTATTAGAGAAAAAGTATTTGTCTTTCACTTTTCTCAGATAAATGTCTATTTGGTAAGACTGATGTGCTGTGCACTGCCTGGTGGTGCTATTAGCAGCTGACTGTGTTTAGAATATCGTGGTTCTTCAATGTACGTTAGATTTTTAAATTTTTACTACTATTTAAATAAAATATACAGTTTTTATACTGAAGTTCATTTTATGATTTGATATTTAACAAAATATCAATTTTACACACAATCTTTTGGCACTGAAACAAAGTATAGACGTGTAAGGGTATGTATATGAATGTGTGTGTGTATATATATATATATATATATATATATATATATATATATTTGAAACACCTCTACTATTATGGAAGCATAAAAGAGTAAAAAGTTTTTTTAAAAAAGTCTTTGCATGGGCTGGCCAGTTATCTCAGTTGGTTAAAGTGTGTTATTGTAACA
>NW_007732668.1:95707-114726 GCF_000696425.1 Galeopterus variegatus
CTCACAATTTATTAGCAAGAATTAAGAGCAGAATATCGTTTTGCTATTTCAAATACTCCTGAGGATGAAAAACTCCCAAATTACATACATTTTAGACATAATAAAGAATACAAAAACTATGAAGAAGAATAGAAGGTATTAGAGAAAAAGTATTTGTCTTTCACTTTTCTCAGATAAATGTCTATTTGGTAAGACTGATGTGCTGTGCACTGCCTGGTGGTGCTATTAGCAGCTGACTGTGTTTAGAATATCGTGGTTCTTCAATGTACGTTAGATTTTTAAATTTTTACTACTATTTAAATAAAATATACAGTTTTTATACTGAAGTTCATTTTATGATTTGATATTGAACAAAATATCAATTTTACACACAATCTTTTGGCACCGAAACAAAGTATAGACGTGTATGGGTATGTATATGCATGTGTGTATACACACACACACATATATATATATACATATATAGATATATATATGTATTTGAAACACCTCTACTATTATGGAAGCATAAAAGAGTAAAAAGTTTTTTAAAAAAAGTCTTTGCATGGGCTGGCCAGTTATCTCAGTTGGTTAAAGTGTGTTATTGTAACACCATGGTCAAGGGTTTGGATCCACATACCGGACAGCTGCCAAAAAAAAAAAAAAAAGGCTGTGAGAAAGTTTCTTTTAGTGACACCACAGTCTTGCTACCACTTTATGGCCCACAGTATCAACCACATTCTCAGTAGGCTTTGCTTACCACATTTTCCCTGAATTCTAACCCTTGTCTCTCTAAAATCCATGGGAATAGAGTAAGTAGTCAGTTTACTTTGGTTTGATCCTAAGAGAACTCTTTAAGGAATATCTTTAAAAAAACCCACCCTGGAAGTGTTCAGCCAAGACTAGCTCAAAGCCACAAAAGACTTAGGGTTGGTTCCAAATCGGAACCTGTAAGAATTATGTGGGCCTTTAACTCAGGAAAAGTCTATCTTTAACAGAAACTCAGAATATTAAACATAAGGATACGGAATAATTTTTCAGACCCAAGAGAATTTGGAACAAAACCATGAAAGCCTACAAGGGAATTCCCAACATAAAAACCTTTTTTAAAAAAACCCAGCAAAATAAAATAATCACGGTGATCTCTGGAAAACGGTTGGGGTTTGGGCAGGGCAGAAATCTGATCCTGCCATGGAGTCATTTTGTGATCTGGGCCTAGCGACATAGTCTCTTCATGTTTACTTTGTTTCCTAATAAAGTAAGCGACTATAATGGTGACTAAGCATTTATTTATTTGCTATCTGTTTACATGAGGAAAAAACTTGTTTTGCTCTTAAAGTTAACAATAGTAATGATAGCTCCCTTTATGAGCACTTACTCAGTGCTAACCCTGTGAAAAAAAATTTATGAAAGCTTCAATAAATACTAGATATTATTATTATTATTGTTATGCATATGCTCTCATTAATCACTGATTTATTAGCCCTGTTTTTACAGGAAGCGATTGAGGCTTAGAAGATATATGTCATGTTGCCTAGTTAACACAACTGTTTAAGTAGCAGAGCCAAATTTGAGTATGCCAAGAGCTATGCTCTTAACCACTCTGCACACTTCCTTTCTACGAATTTGAAACTTACCATGAGCTCCATAATTTATACCATAAATACACTCATTTCTTGACTGCAAAGGCAGAAGAAACATTTACTCTCCCAGTTGCTTTGAGGCTTGATCCCCCCCCACCTCACTTAGTCTGTGAGAACGTGTTTATGGTGGCAGGCTGAGGTTGAGCCTTACTTATAAATTGGAGCAATTTTCTGTGCCATCTACCTCACAAGCACATTGTGAAGACAATGAAATGATGTGAGTGAAAGATCTCTGGAAACCATACAGCAATTTCTTTACCATGTAAAACATCAGTGGGTTTCCCTGCCCCCACTCCCATCCTTTAATAACAATACCTAGTATCTATCGAACCCTTACCCTTTGCTAGGTACTGGGCAAAGTGTGTTAAATACAATTGCTCATTCAGTCCTCACCTTAATTCCATGAAGTGGCATTGTCATTCCATCTTAAAGATGAGGGAAAAGCATTCAAATGTTTAACTTACCCTAGCTTAGACAGTCAATAAGTGACTGAGCTGGAGTTTTTATCTATTTGTGTCTGAATATAGAGAAGGAATATTAATTATATACAGAAATAGATAGATCTATCTATATAAATGTACATGTGAGGGCACTTCGAAAAGTTCATAGAAAAATAGAATTAAAAGGTAATACAAATCTTTCCATGAACTTTTTTGAAGTACCCTCGTATGTAAATGTGTATTATATATATGAATGTACGTGTATATATGTATGTGTATGTATATGATTAATATTATCAGTTCAAGGTTTAGAGAGAAGCTGCCCAAAAGCTGGTGGCTGACAGCACATGTAGCCCAACAATGAGTCTTTAGGAGCAGGTGAAGTGGGCCAGTGGTTTCTCTGTATTCATCGCATTGTGATTCTTGCAATGCCTTTATCAGTATACATAATAAAAATTCAAATTCTTTAGCCCTTTGTCAGGCCATTGAATCAAAGTCTCTAGAGAATATGCTCACAAATATGAATTTTTAACAAACCCTGCAAGTGATTTTATTCAAATTAGAGCTTGAGATCTGTTGCATAACATAGTAGGCACTCTGGCTTTATCCCTGACTGTTTTTATATGTGGATTTGTTGTTGTTGTTGTTGTTGTTAAAATTTCTCTTATAAATAGAGAAAAAATAATTCTCACCAACAATGCTGTTTTTATTTTATAATATAAATTATGAAGGTTTACATTCATGTAGCTGTGGTGTGCAAAATCTCCCAGCCAGCCAGCCAGCCAGATGTTTATAGGTGTATTTTGTCCACTCAGAGGGCATTAACTCTATTCTCACATAAACATCAATTGAAAGGAAAGGTACAATTGGTCCCCAAATTAACTTCCTCTATGCAAAGAAACACCAGCCAGTCACATATGTGGTTCACTTACTTGCTGATAGCTTCTTCTGTACCTTAATTACAAGATTGAGCCACTGGACATAAAGGAATAATTAAGTAAGTTGTTAGAAGAAGTACCTTTCTTATTAGAATTTCAAAAAAGTTTCTGTAATCATTTCTGATTTACAAGAGGGGAAATTACTTATCCTTACATGACTTGCAATATTTTATTTATATCAGAAACAGGTTATAGAGATTTCTGTAGACCACAAATCCAATTTAATGGACTTTAATTATTGCTAAGTGTTTCCAAAAGAATATGGAAGTGGTTCTTTCCAAAATAGCCTCTAACGATGAACATGCTAATAATACTGATTTGATTATCACATATTGTACACAAATACTGATAGTCAACTCTGTACCTCATAAATATGTATAATCAATTGTTTCAAGTGTAAAACAAAACAAAACAAAACAAAAAACGAAATAGTCTCAATGGAGTTGTGTACCTTCTTCCTGAAGATTTACTTAAAAAAATGTATTTTATCTTGAGAACACTTGTGAATGTTGTCAAAAATATTAGATTGATAATATATTTACTAATAGAAACCACTTTTTACTAAATAGTAAGATTAAGGAGTGTTTAAAAATAAACCCAGGATTTGTTTTAATGAGGCATGGTAAGTCACGCAGATACAAACATGACTGTCATAAAGGAAGAATTTATGCTCAAAGGTCCCTGGAAACAGAAGACAGGGCACAGCAGGCAGGGCCACCTGGGGAAGCATGGGGTCAGTCAGGAGGTGGAGGACATGGGGAGAACATGGGCAAGAGCCTTCATTGCGGTTTGCTCAGGAAAGGCAAGGCAGGGTGAGCAGGCTCAGAGTTGGCCAGTTTAAGTAACTTCAGTGGGCTCTGAGGTGTAGAGGCTGTCTTTGGTTGTCTGGTACCTGGCCCTGGGGTGATGATGGCAGGAGGATAGTGTGAGAGCCTGATAAAAGAGGTGGCTGAGGGTTTGGGCTCTGGATTGGTTGGTTTGCATATAAAAGGTATGTTCCTGGAGAGTGAGTTGTTTTCTATGTCTAGGAATTAGCTAATCCTGGGTATGATAGTCCCTCCAGGGTCAGCAAGGCCCTAGGATATCAAAGAATCAAAAAATACAACAACAACAACAACAACAAAAAATTAATACAGGTGGAAGTTCTTGTACTGTGACTTTAAAGCAGGACAATGTTTGAATTCACACATGAGAGGCACTTGTTGCATGAACAGAGGGTGGTTATATACCAGCCCTATTCTGACAAAGTGTGCTCATTCATGTTCTATCTCATTTCTAGGAGTTGATGGGCATTCTTTAAAATAATAGCTTTAAATTCTTAATAGACTAAGTACTATAATGACATTTTTAATTCAGGGAAGGAAAAAAATGAAATGCTATAGAAACACATCCCTCTGCTTTGCAATTCTGTGTGTGGCCAAAGAGAAGTAATAAATGTTTTTTTTCTTAGAACACCAAGCACTTGAATATCATGAGTTAGGGATGGAGACCTGAGAAGCCTTGTAAATCTGAAAAATTGCCACATCTCAACATTGCCATTACAGACATGGGGGTAAGGGGCTAGTTTCTTGATGAAAGAGACACTTTCCAAACAGACGTAGTGCTGTCTAAAGAACCTGTGAGAAAAGTGGAGCTGGGTAGAGGCCCCCACTGTAGGGGAGATGTGACCAGAACACAGACAAAAGAGACAGGAAGAGGAGTCAGAGGATGCTGGAAGGAAGGATCTGCGAGCACAGCATCGGCCCGCTTTCCAGATGGCCTCCTCTGGTCAGAATGATGGGTTATCTTTTATCTTCTTGAAACATCTGCGACAGATATTATGTTTCTTGGAATTCTGGCTTCTAGAACCACAGAAACTTTTGTAGGTGACAGAAAGGCCTCAACATGAAGAGCAGCTGTGGTATGGAGTGAATGTTTTAGGATTGCTAGTCTGGGCATTGATAGTACCAACCTGGCTTACCTTTCAGTTTTTTTAATGTTTAAAACAACCACAACAACAATGACGAAGACACAAGAAGAAAACTGAATATTCCTGAAAGGGATATATTAGTTGGGGCTCTTTATGTGACAAATAACAGAACTGCAATGTCAATTAGCTTAAGTAAAAAACAAAGTCTCAAGGGTCTGCTGGCTTCAGGGACTAGTGTCATGCCTCTCCAAGTCTCACCTGCTGGCAGATTCAGGACTCTGGTGGGTCAAAGCACTCCTGTTGGAAACCCTGAGGCGCTCACTGGGTTGGGACAGGTTCTCCAGGGTGGGACAAAAGGCAGAATTCTGAATGTTAACTGTAGAAGTAAAATGCTTCTTGGTGGACACGGGGATCCTGGAAGACAGTCAGGAAGCCCTAACTTTCCTTTTTTCAGTTGCCTTATAAATATCTATTGGCCATCTAGTTTGTGTTATTTACTGAGGGTGTAGTATTGAGGAAATCAGGGACAGCTTTGCCCTCAAGTTGTTCCAAGTCTAGTAAAGCCCATGTTATGTGTTAACATAGGAACAAATACCCCTCTTGATCTCAGCAAAAGACCAAAAGTGATTATAGAGAAATGGAGTGGCTAAATGATCTTCAACCAGAGGCATCTTGTGATCCTGGTAATGACAGTGGGGACCGGGATAATATCTCTTGGATGAGTATGCTGTCCCAATGAAACCTTCTGTTTTGGGGAATGACATTGACCTCTCCATTGTTAAAACATTCTGTGTCTACAAGTCTGACAGCAGTTCCTGCATTTTGTAAAGATATTTTCTTTAGCTAGCTTTTTGTTTTTGTTTTATTTGTTATGAAATGGTCTGCTTATCAGCTGATTTTTAAAAATCTTAGCCTAAGGAAGGTCATTTGTAAGAATCAGTACCATTAAATCACTATTCTAATTTAATAACTCAATCAGCACTGCCCTGTGGAAGAACTTGGGGACAGGTGGAGGGAGCGGTGGATGAAGGAGATTCACTACCCAAAGACTGGCATGTTTCAGAAACACTCTGTCGAGAGACGTGATGTCTAATAGGTGTGGGACAAAATGTGCCCATATCACATGATGTGTATCAGTAATATGACTTTTCTCAAGAATCTTAGGAATGCTTAAAATTATTTTTGAAAGATTTTGAGCCACGGCATTGTGCTAGTCACTTCATATCTCCAGGCTTTGGTTTGCTTATCTACAAAATATGGGAGCTGTCTGGTCAGAATGTATTTTCTACTTATTTACTGCATCACTTTAGGTCACTAGTTCTCAACCAGGAGTTATTTTATCTCACAGAGGACCTTTGGCAATGTCTGGAAAAATTTTTGCTTGTCACAATTGGAGAGGGGGATGCACCTTTGTGGGTAGAATCCATAGATGCTGCTAAATACCCTACAATGCATAGGGTAGAGCCTGCAGCAGAGAATTAAATTATTAACCCTAATAATATCTAGGTTGGGGAACCCTTATTTAGATAAATCACTTGAGTCTTTATGATCCTTGGTTTCTCTATTAGTTAAACACTGGTTTTTGTTTGTTTGTTTTTTAGAACAGTAAATGAGATAACTGTAAAAGCCCACAGTAAGTGATAAAGAGTGGTGACATTTGTGGTCATCGATCTGGGACAACAGCAAGAGAGAGGTCTATAAGTGGGACAGAGCCCTCTGGGACACAGCATTATGGGAGACCACTGACATGTTGCCACCAGGGAGGTGTTACAAAGTTTAAAATACTGCTTCCTTGAAATTTTTGTTACTTTCTACTTTTCTTCTTTCTTTCTTGTGGCTTTTCTGATAGAATTTCCTGGAAGGTGTAGGGGACACTGACTTCTGGGCCGTGCAGCAGCTGAGATCCTGAGCTTTACAGTTAGACAGAAGTGAGTGTGAGTCCTGTTTTACCATTTCTGGTTAAAGCTGTTCATTGCTGCTACTTACTCTAGTACTACCTGCAGAGTTATACCGTTGAGGCCTATCTGTGGCATTAATCTGTGGGACTGACTGGGAAATAAACCACTGTATATGGTATTCCTTATACAAAAGAAATGTTTGCTAAGTTCCAAATAGGTAAAAAAGGTAAACTTTGAAACAAGCTCTTGCTTTACTTTAGGATTCGGATAAAACTTAGATTAAAAAAAAAAAAAAAAAAATGCATACGTTTTAAAAGAGTGATTGTGATTCACACTTTGACCACAGGGGGGCCACACAAATCAATAATTCACAATATTTTCTTTTGATAAATTTGTTTACATACTTATTCCAGCCCCATTTTCTCCCTCCCCAAATCCAGGTTCAAGAGGTCATTTTTTTTTCCCAACTGCTATATATATAGAGATAATTATAGTCTGCTCCAGTTCTTCTAAATCCTTCATTATTAATAACATTTTGAGGTCTACAATGGATTAAAACTCCTATTTCATTTTCAGAGATTCGGGGCAGTTTTGCCAAACTCGTTAATTTGTAGCATAAACCTCTGAAACCAGGAGAGACGAGGTAATTTTAATTAAGATAAGAATTAGTTATTGACAATCCCAAGTTTAAAAACCAGGATTTTTGTTTTTTAAAACATCACATTTGAAAGACGAAGACAATTAGTCCTAGTAATATGTAAAATAATAATGACTGTCATGTATTGATTACCTGCTCTGGGCCAGAATTTTATTATAGAGTATCCTATTTAATCCTCCCCCAAACAGTTTGGTAAATCACACGTCATCCTCATTATTTGGGATGAGGAAATTGAGTCCCAGAAATGTCAATCTGCGGTAACTACGACGTAACTGTACTGGGAAGAACCGGCATCAGATCTCAAGTTCCTTAGAAGCCAAAGTCCCCAAGCTCCGCTCCAAGCCTCGCTGCCTTTTCCCATTGGCTTTGGAATGAGTTTCTTCTCTGGCTATCACATCTATCATCTCAAGTTTCTTCCTCAATTACATATTTTATTTCCAAAATAAATATTTATTCACGTAAACTTCCATCTTCACAGGAAGCAGACAATTAAAAATCACATGATCACCACGAACACTGGTGATCTTCCTAAGGGAAAGGGAAGTTGTGGTTTGGGAGGAGTCCAGGCAGGGACCCCTTACCAGCAGTTTGTGGGTCGTTAGACCACAGGAGGGTGGGGAAGCCACTGGGAAGGCAGAGTACATAACCCCGTATTTGCAATCCCTTTATAAGCAAGCGTAATCGATGGGAATAATTTGAGTTTGTTAAATAATCTGTAACATTCTCTTTATAAATACCTGTCCTTGTCCAGCTGTTAAATTGGAAGAATGCATGCAACCTTCTAACCACTAGATGTCACTGTTGCTTGTGAAATAGAACGGCTCATTTCCAGGTCAAGTGCTTATGTGTGGTCTGTTGAGTGACTCCTGTCCTTCTCCCTGAAGTTTAGCCTTCAACTAAGAGCTGTGAGTAATATAAGAAATGATATGACGTGGTTCCTGACCACAAGAAACATGCTTTCCTTGGAAGAGGCAGGATAAGCTTTTGTGAATAATTACAGAATATCACGAGAGTGTGCACTCATTTACAACTAGTTGCAAATACGAAGGGCAGAGGTAACAAGAGCTTTAAGATCTCAGAGGGGAAAATAAATGTCAAGTGCAGTGGCCGTGGAAGCTGCTACAGGTGTGGGACTTGGGCGATGTTCTTTTGGATGAGGAAGGGTAGGATAGGAAGAGAGCGAGATCATTCCCAGGAGAAGGCGTGGCGTGAGCATTGGCGTGGAGGTGGAAACATATATAGAGTTCGGGTGAAGTGGCAGATTCATTTGGGGAAGAGTGGGAGCTGGTTGTGGGAGAGACAGATTGCACAGGACCATAAAAACAGAGGAGTGTTTGAACTTATCTCCCTTTCTGAATTTGCCTGTAAAAGCTGATGTGACGAAAATTGCTTTTTAGAAAGATGAATGGTCAGCGATAGATGAATGGAATGACCTAGGAGAGGAATCACGATAAGTCGAATACATCTTGTTAAAGAAAGTGGAGAACAGTTGCAGTGTCCATGTAACAAGCCGTGGCAGGAAACCTGTAAGCTCAACACAGAAAACTAGTGTATTATTCTCACTTGGTTTTCTCTAGTTGACAATTACATGCTTTTGAATGGAATGAACTGACAGATCTCGAGGCTTAAACTTGTTAGTGGATCCTGTTCTCAGGACTAGGGCCCTCCAGGTCGCCTAGTACCACACGTCCAAGCGTCCCGTGCCCTCTCTCCCTTCCGTTGCCTGAGCTCACCACGCTGCCTCCTGCTTCGGGGCCCTTGCCCGTGCTGTTGTCTCTGTCCAGAACTCCCGTCTCCGTCCCTCCCCCTTCCCCCTGCCCCCAGGCTAACTCACACTCACCCTTCAGCTTCAGCTCCGCTGTCTTTTCCGCAGGGAAGCCTTCCCAAGTTCATGTCAGTTCCTCTCGCTCGTAGAATCAGGTGTGTCTCCTTCATAGCAGCTATCCCTTTTCATTTATATCCATATATGTCATTTTGATTAACTTCTGTCACTTCTGCTAGAAGGGAAATTCCATGGTAACAGGGTCCAAGTCCACATCTCCTCACCATTATGTCTATCCCATCACTATGGGAGACAGAAAAGAAACACTGTTCATTGCTTCTCTGCCTTGTGTCTCTGATGATCCAAGGAGAGGAGAGGAGGTGGTTAAAAAGCTGAAAATTCAGAATTGTCGCTAGATGAGAGGGTTCTAATCATTTTAGTGTCACTCCAAAGTGCCTGAGAGAAGCAGCTTTACAGTTCAGTAACATGGCATGCAGCATGGAGCCATCTGCATACTGAGCCTGGTAGGATGTAGAAACAATAGCCTCTTATGATCTGTTACCAGTAAATGGCATGGAGCCATGATGTTGTGTCCTATAAGTCAGGTGAAGCTAAGAGAGTTTAAGCCATTGGGAGGACATGTCCACAAACCATAAGGACGTTTCCTGAAATGGCTCTGCAAAATCATCAGAGGTTCTTGGTCAAGGCTCATCAACCCTGCTTGTGGAAAAGAGGTCTCTATGGCAGCCTGGGACAAATAACTTGAAATGGTCTTTCAGTTGCAAGAATCAGATTCAAGCCTTTAGACACAATTTCTAGCTGAGTCTTTGCTGCAGACAGTTTATGAATGCGCTGTTTGCCATGTGGCCAAGATAACACAGCAAGCATTTTGTGCAATGATGACAGGATTTTCTTGTGCCCTGTATGGGTAACTCATGTTGATGGCTCGTGAGACTTAAATTCTTTTTTTGGCGTTGTGCTGGCAACCCCCTTTTAGTAAGCACTGAGTTACTCAATGATCTCATGCAGCTAATTGTGTGATTAGATCAGAAAAGACACAATACTGTTATGGGAAATGGCTCTGTTTGCATTTTATATTGTTCTTTCACATTTAGGATGATATCATACTGTATATTTAAAAAATGACCACAGCCACATTTCCAGTTCCACATGCTCTTCTAGAACATCTGCTCAAGGGTTGAGGTCTTTCTGCCTCCCCTTGAAATTGGGTATCATTTTGTGGCTGTCTTAACACATAGAATGTGGTGGAAGTAACACTGCATGACTTACATGGGGAGGTAAAAAATGTGCTGTGGCTTCCACTTGGTTTACTCTCTCTTAGGAAGCTCTGCTTGTGGAACACAGTCACCATGTTGTGAGGAAGCCCAAGCCACGTGGACTGGCATGGGTGGGTTTATCAGATCAGAAACCCAGCTAAGGTCTTAGCCTATTGCCAATATCAACCCACATGCGAGTGAGCTTTCAGTTGCTTCTAGCCCCCAGCCTTTAAGCTATCCCAGATGATGCCAGACAAAGCATAGAAGAACTATTCCCACCAAGCCCTTTCCAAATTGTAGATTCATAAGCAGAATAACTGTTGTTATAAGGCACTAAGTTTTGGGGTCACTTGTAGATAACTGTAGAAATAGTCCAATACAGGGAGCAAAACATCCTATTTAGGCTTGCCTTTGTGAATTGTTGATGTTAATTTTTAGGCCTGAAATACTTTTCTTTTCCTTCCTCTCCTATTCCTTTTGTTTGTCTAATCTTCCTGCCTATCCTTCATGAATCAATTCAGGTATAAATCTTTGTAAAATGTCATCCCTAATCCTTAGTTAAATGCTTCTCCTATGTGTATAAACCTCCATAGCAGTCCTAGCCAAATGGGTTCTGCTATGATTTGAATGTGTCCCCCCAAAAGCACATGTAGAAAATAATCCCCAATGTAACAGAGTTTAGAGTGGGACCTTTAAGAGGTGATTAGGCCACGAGGAATGGATTAATGTCATTACTGTGGGAGTGGGTTTCTTATCTCAGGAGTGGGTTTCTCATAAAAGGACAAGTTCGGCCCCCTCTTGCCCTCTCTCACCCTTTCTCATCCTCTCACAAGATACTGGTCCCTCAGTCTGGACTTCCCAGCCTCCAGAATTGTGAGCCAATAGACTTCTGTTTATTATAAATTACTCAGTCTGTGGTTTTCCATTACAGCAACACAAAATGGACTAAAGCAAGCTGTCAGGATCCATTTAAATGTTTGATGTCTACACCCATTGGTACATTCATCTTTGTATCATTAATCTTTGAATCATTAATCTTTGTAAATCCAGAGACTAGCATAGTGCCTGGATCCTACTACCTTTGTGACCTTGGTTTAGTTAATGAATGTCTCTAAGACTCCCTTTCCTTATCTGTGAGAGGAGATAAAAACTCCAACTCAAGGTGGTGTTGCAAGGATTAAAGGATAAAGCCATCTAAGGTGCTGGCACATAGTAAATGCTACATAAATTTAGCTATTACAATTATTAGTAAAATCTCAAAATAGTAGGAAACACTCAGCATTACAGAACGTAAGTCTAATGAGTAATATTTTGAAATACATTAGTCAGAGTTCTTGACCCACTTTCGTGTTTCTCTGCTGAGCAGCTTTGAATCAATTACCTTTTCCCCACCATGTAATTTTCTTTGCACATTGCTTTCACAGGGAGGGCAGGTACAGCTTAGAAAGGGGACATCAGTTGGATTGATGAATGGTTTTTCAAACTCAGAGCAAAGGCAAGAGTTTTGGAAGCCAAGTTCTTAGGACAGATAACATATTTTAAAGTTCAAAAGTTTGGCTTTCGATTCCAAAACACAAAGTCTTGAAGGTAACAAGGCATGAAGATTATGCCAATATCAACAGAACACACTGTGATAGGAGTTAACGGGAGAGCCAGTCCTGCTCAGTCCTCCCCCTCTTCCCTCCTTCCCAAACAGAAAAGAATTGATGCCTTGTATCCTAAAGTTCCAGGGTATAGCCAGAGGAGACTAGAAGCCTGCTAGAAGCCCCTTGGTTATCATGGGATTGAAAAAGCAGACCAGCCACGAATTATGAAGAGCCTGGATTAATAGCCCTGAGGACCTCCTCACAGAGTCCTGTGTACCCCATGGATGAAAGAAAGTGTCCAAGGGGGGTGCAGAATGTTGACAGAGACCAATTGACTCAGAAGAACCTGGGCCAAGACAGAGAAGACATGGTGTGTGCATGCGTGCATGCGTGTGTGCATGCGTGCGTGTGTGTGTGCATGCGTGCGTGCGTGTGTGTGTGTGTGTGTGTTGGGGGCAATGTGTGTGTGTGTGTGTGTGTGTGTGTGTTGGGGGCAATGGCTAGAGGGCATTATCATCAGTGCCTGCCAGCCCACGACGACAGGCACCTGTTGAACAGATTTACAGCTCAGCGGACACACACCAGACATAGTAGCAGTTACATTTTATTTTGGTATGATTGATGTAAATTCCCAGGTGTGGGTGAATAATTTGAATGCAACTTATTTAGGTAGAAACTCCCTTTTTCCTTCAATTACTCCCACTATAGAATGGAAGAGGTCTTTTAGGCTTCAAGTGAATAGACATGATGGCTATGTCCAGAAAACATGACAGTAGCACCCCATGCAAGCTCAGTGGATTTAGAGCAATCTATGGACCATTTCCTGTTGACAGCCCTTCCACCAGCTCAAATCCCTGGGAGGTGGTTTCCTGGTAGTCTACGTCAGCTCCTTCCCAGGAAGTCAATGCACAGTCTTTAATGGAGGCCAGTGGAAATGTCTCCTGTAGACATGCTGCCTTGTCGGGACTTGCAGCTCTCAGCAGAATCAACCTTATCACTGCAATCTGGAAGAGCACGTGTGGTTCTCAATGACCTTGGCAACAGGCTTTGTGAGAAACTTTTGTGAATTTTGCTTTTACCAGTTACAGCTAAACCACAGGGTCACACTCTATTTTGCACTCAAGACCCACTGATGAATACTGTTGCAAAGCCTGCAATATCCAGAAATAAAGTGCTCTAAACTCTCTGGATCCTCTGCAATTCAGAAGGGCAGCACAACTGGGGAGCAGTTCTAAGACGGGGTGTTGATCAGACTGCTTAGGTTCTTGTCCCAGCTTCAACATTTACTAGACCTAAGATCTGCAAAAGCTACTTATACTCTGTTCTTCGGATTTCTTTTTCTGCAAAATAGGCAATGAAGTGCTTATCTTGTGGGATTTGGAAATTAAATGAGAAAATGCACATGAAGCACTGTGACTGGCATTTTGTGAGTTTTTGATGAATGTTGGCTTCGTTATCATGTTTTTTACTATTGCCAGTATTCATCGTCGCAGAGAATGCTGGTTGGCTACCTTGCAGACATTTCCTGCTACTCTGTCTTCCTGGTGATCAGAGTACTGATTTTGTATGTTTACGTAGGAGCCACACACTGACAGATTTTGATTGAAATCCTTGCTTACTAATCAGTGGTTCCCCTCTATTTCTAAGCAGACAGAAGATGACACTTCCCAACCTGCTTGAAGGTAGGCACAGCCACGTGACTAGCTATGACTAGTGAAATAGGAAAGTTGATGCTTGCCAGCTTGAACAGTGACTTTGCACATGGCGAAAGTCCCAAGACAGGACATGGGTGCAGAATCCCCACCAGCATGTGATAGACGTGTGGAATGAAGGAAGAATAAACCTTTTATCATCAAGCCATTGAAATGACTGAAACGTGGCTGTCCTCTGTTACCATAGCATTCCTTAGACCATCCCTGCTGGTATAGAAGAGTGACCTCCATGAAGTCTATTTTCCTCTTTGATAACTTTTTTGTTTTTACTACAATCAACTGTTTTTTATGCAAATTCCTGAAAATTATTAAGGTATAGTCCATAACAAACTGTACTGATTTTAGCTTTTGCCATTGTGAGTCTTCTTTTGTAGCCATTATTTCTAACAAGCTCAATTTGCTTGTGCCAAATTTTGCAGTCTAAATTCTGATGAGAAGAGGTAAATCTATAATTTCTAATCAATAATACAAGCTTGGGCCGACCCCGTGGCTCACTCGGGAGAGTGCGGTGCTGGGAGCACTGCGGCGCTCCCACCGCGGGTTCGGATCCTATATAGGGATGGCCAGTGCGCTCACTGGCTGAGCGTGGTGCAGGCGACACCAAGCTGAGGGTTGTGATCCCCTTACCGGTCACAAAATAATAATAATAATAATAATAATAATAATAATAATAATAATAATAATAATAATAATAATAATAATAATAATAATAATAATAATAATAATAATAATAATAATAATAATAATAATAATAATAATAATAGTGCTGGGAGCACTGCGGCGCTCCCACCGCGGGTTCGGATCCTATATAGGGATGGCCAGTGTGCTCACTGGCTGAGCGTGGTGCAGGCGACACCAAGGTGAGGGTTGTGATCCCCTTACCAGTAATAATAATAATAATAATAATAATAATAATAATAATAATAATAATAATAATAATAATACAAGCTTATTAGAAAGGGACAGAGAACAGAACATACTCTAGGACCAGACCGATGGGCTCCAAACCTCACTTTGCCACTGCCTGCTGTGCCACTTGGGGCAAGTCAGTTAACTTCTCTGTGTTTCATTGCTTTCATTTACAAAAGGGGATAATATACGTATGTGACTTATAGGATTTTTGTGGGGGGATTAATGAGTTACTTTCTTTTTTTTTCTTTTTTCCTTTTTGTCTTTTTTTCGTGAACTGGCAACGGATCGCAACCCTCAGTGTCGCGCCCGTACCGGACCGGGACCAGCAATGGGATCGCAACCCTCGGTGTTGCGCCCACACCTCACTCAGCCAGTCCACAGCAGCTGGTCTGTATGTGGGATCCGAACCCTCGGCGGGAGAGCCACCGCACTCCCAAGCGGCGCACTGTAGCAGTGCGCCACCGGGCCGGCCCAATGAGTTACTTTCTTTAAAGCACTTAAAACAGTGCCTGGAACTATAAAAGCTATAGAAGTATTTTTAAGTGAATACAATGTACAGGTTTAACTAGTATCAATTTTATTTTTCTCAATTATTTCTACAAAGAATAATTGTTACTTGTTCTGTTCTCATGGCTATTAATTCTATCGACAAGATATAAGTTTTAATTTTTAATGTGTAAAAAATTTTACTGTGAGAATATTTGTGTTATTTCTACTAATAATATTAAGCATAAATTATTTAAAGTGTTATATTTAAATTTTATCAAAGCTATGAGAAGCCTGTGACTAATTCCCTGAAAATATTTTAGGATTATTCTGTGTCCAGGATTGGCTCATGGTATTACAAATCCAATTTTCTGTATACTTTGAATCACTTTGTTTTGTGGGTCCTGTTGAAGCAGAAAACAAACAGCAGGATGAAAACATCAGGTTAAGTATGACTGGGGTCAAAATATCAGGGCAGGAAGAATAATCAAAATCACCTACTTTCCCTTTCACGTGTGTGTTCTTCCACACATTGATCTCTGTTATTCATTCAATCATGGTTCTGTTGTGTAGAAGATGGTAATTGAGTGTCTGCTACCTTCTAGGCACTAGAAGATACAGCTGGGAACAAAAGACAAAGCCCTCACCTCATGGAGCTTATATTTTAAAATGGGGGGGGGAGATAGACAAAAGCTAGCAAACAAATACTTATATTTAGGTTGTCATAAGTGCTTTGGAAAAAAATAAACAGAGTAGAGAAATAGGCAATTCACCTAAGTGTGAATTAGGAAAGGTCTCACTGGTATTTGCTCAGGAATCTGAAGGAAGAAAAGCAGCGAGATGAATATGTGTATGGGAGACGAGTGTGCCAGGCAGAGGGACAGATCAAAGGCTCTGAGTTGGGAGATTGCTTCTTTCATCTAAGGTGCACTCGTGATGATTAGGACCCTGTGAGCCATTGTGGGGACTTGGGCTTTTCACTCTGTGTGAATGGGAAGGTATGGGAATTCTCCGGCAGGGAAATGACATGATCTGAGTGAAAGGACTATGGAGCTAAGGCTGCCCAGGTTGAGTCCTGGCTCCCTGTTAGCTGGGTGACTTTGGGTAAATTATTATTTTTTCTTTGTGCCTCTATTTTCTTACATGTAAAATGTAATGATCATGGCACTTGGTTAGAATAAGGATCAAAAGAATGAATATTTGTGAAATGTTCTGAGTGGTTCCTGATACATACTAAATGAGACTGGAAATGTTTGCCACATGAATAAGTACAAGTATCTTGTCAGTATCATTTTGACTGTGGCGTAGGTAATTTGTTTTGTGTGTCGCGGGTGGTGGGAGGGGTGTTCAAGGTGAAAGTGTGGAGACCTGTCAGGAAGCGAGTCTCACATGACACTGTTGCTGACTTAGATCCATGTGGGATCAGGGAAAGTAGCGAGCAGTGTGATTAGATCTGGGATATATTTAAAAGCAAAACTCATGCATTAGATGTGGGGTGTGAGAGAAAGAGAATAGTTGAGACTGTCGCTAAGGCTTTCAGCTTCAGCTACTGGAAGAACAAAGCTGCCATTTCCTGAGGTGAGAAATAGCACAGGAAGAGCAGTGGGGAGCTGCTGACTCGAGAAAGAGCATGTCCTCGGACCAGCGAAGGACTGGCACAGATTCTGTGTGCAGACCCATCTGCACGTTTAATGAATGTAAAAGTATAAAACTCCTATTAATGTATTTTCAAGACAACCAGAGTAAAAGTTGGCCCAGTAGGTATGAACCCTGGCTGGGTGTGGAAAATCCCAGGGAATTAAAGCTACTGTACTTTGGCCTTCAGGAACTCAGTGATGGACCGTGTAATATTGAACCAACGCATTTCTGAGTGTATCTTGAAGACATATCTTGGAGTAAAGTTTCAGAAAACCCTTGGAAGGTGGAGCTCACAGGAAATGAAAAATTGACAAATCTCTAATGTGTGGATACAGACAAGTAAGATAGAGGTAAAAACAAAAACAAAAAACAAAGGAAAAAACAACCAACCACCACGACCACCACCACGACCACCACCACGACGGGCACTCTTTTACTCTTAGTTGATAAGCCTAGTGGAAAACAAATCATTTCCAAGGCTGGAGCAGAAATTATACTTATATTTTATGGTGCATGATTCATGTTCACTAATTACAGAATTTTTGTTTACAACTAAAATTGTTTAGTTCTGAAGCCCTTAAACTGTATATTCAGACACAGTGAAGAAAAAAAAAAAACTTTGCTCACTTGAGAAAACATATAAAGATAATAATTGAAGTTAGATTCCTTTGTCTGCAAAGTTTTCCAAGAAAATCTAATATAGCCAAAGACAGTACACCTGGTGTTAAAGGAATGTAAATTCAGCAATATATATTTACTTGTGATTTACAAGCCTATATACCTACAAAAAAAGATTTGAAGTATGAAGGATCCATAGCGATTTCTCATATTTAAAACTTATATTGAATTGTTCCGTGCTTGAGTACAAAATAAAAAGTTTCCTTCTAGTAGCCATGTTTGTTTCCGAGTGCAGAAGCATCCTGACACTCCTCTGCACGGAGTAAGCTTCTCTTTTCACTCATGGTGCTTCTTGTTGCTGATTTAATGTTACCTACCCTATCA
Organism: Galeopterus variegatus; assembly: GCF_000696425.1. Classification (NCBI taxonomy): domain Eukaryota; kingdom Metazoa; phylum Chordata; class Mammalia; order Dermoptera; family Cynocephalidae; genus Galeopterus; species Galeopterus variegatus. The sequence goes on from NW_007732668.1 coordinate 113,548, forward strand.
CTGTCTCTAATTCCAAGGTTACTGGGATTAAACAAACATGTCTATGACAAGGAAAACACCCTCTGAATAACATTCTGCTCCATGTTAATGAAATATGGATAGTGGTATGGTTTATGAAGTGTTAAAAACATAAAAATAAGGCACAGTAGAAAGAAGAATAAACTTGGGACAGGAAGACTTAAAATTCTGGTGTTATCTTCTCACTGAAGTTCTGACATCCAAAGTCACATACTTGGGCCAAAGGTGGTCCATATTTAGTTCTATAATTTCCTTGTTTAGAATCCAGTTTAGATAATACAACATATATATATATATTTTAAATAAATGATTTGAAATGGAGTAAAAGGCAGTGTCTTTGTTTTTGCCTTTTGGGGATTGAATGTTGTGGCAGTAGGCATGTGGAGGTGGGTGCTGTAGTCACATCCAGATGAACATGGGGGAAGCTAAAGATGTCTGGGCTGGTGGCCTGCTTTCTCAGGTGGGGACAACCCCTCAAGGGCAACCTACACATTTACCCCAAAGTCACACACCCTCATTCAGAGCCACAGTGCAATGTTATCAGAGGGAGCTTTTGAGATACATGAACTTGAGGTAAAGGTTTCTGGTTCCTCATGGCCTACACTGGCATGTGAGGGATTCAGAGGATTCCCTCGTCTCCCTCCACCCGTGTGTGTGTGTGTGTGTGTGTGTGTGTGTGTGTTGGGCATTGTGGTGCTGAGATGACAGGTGAGCTGGTTCAGTTCCTGGGTCAGGAAAAGAATGCAGGGATTTTCTTACTGGTGGCAAGTGGCTGGAGACACCAGCAGGTGACATTAAGAGAGCCCAATGGGCCAGACAAACCAGCAGAAACTCAGAAGATACCAGGACAAGTTATTTGAGACGTGATCAGGTGAGCCACCTTGCCATGGATACACAAGCAAAAGATGTTACACACGGCAGGGGGTGAGGAGCAGAAGTCCCTATTCCTTAGCACAAAGATTCCCCACAGACTCCTTCATATGCCCAGTTGTCAGAAGGGGAAGAACTCTGAAAGACTGAGCACTTACCTCAAATAAATAATTTTATGCCGGCCCAGTGGCGCACTGCTACAGTGCACCGCTTGGGAAGCGTGGTGGCACTCCCGCCGAGGGTTCGGATCCCACATACAGACCGGTTCCCGCCCCCCGGCTGAGCGAGGGG
>NW_007732668.1:114736-127543 GCF_000696425.1 Galeopterus variegatus
TACAGACCGGTTCCCGCTCACTGGCTGAGCGAGGGGCGGGCGCAGCACCGAGGGTTGCGATCCCGTTGCCGGTCCTGGTCCGGTACGGGCGCGACACTGAGGGTTGCAATCCACTGCCGGACACGAAAAAAGACAAAAAAAAGGAAAAAATAAATAAATAAATAATTTTATACTCAGATTCTCTTAAAGGAAAATTATTAAATGAGGGTATCAAACCTCAAAAAGTTAAAGAAAATAGTATAGTGAATCACTATATATCCTGATTCTAGAAATATCAAGATTTTTCCTTGCTCATCTCACCTTTCTCTTTCTTTCTTTCTTGTTCTTTTTAAAATATTCCCTTTTCTCCCCAATCCTCTCCTGCCCTCCCTTTTCCTCTCCTTCCCTTCTCTTCTTTTCAAAAATATTTTAAAAGCAAATCCTAGGTATCATGTCACTTTAATTACTATATATTTCACTGTTTCCTTTAAGCAGTATGGACCTTGTACCAGTATAAGCACTCTTTTAGACCAGAAGAAACTTAATAGTTTTACTTATAAAATTTAATGTTTTTTCTCTTGATATCTAGCAATGTGTAGCTTGAGACAAGGTGAAATTAGTTAAAAAAAAAAAAGTGAAGCTGTCTTTTCTTTGCACATATTCTCTTAAGGTAAACGCTTTCTGGACATCTCCATATGTAGCCACTTTAGAATAGAAGGCATTAATTTTTTTTTTTTTTGGTGGCTGGCTGGTATGGGGTTCTGAGCCCTTTACATTGTTGTTGCAAGGCTGTCCTCTAACTGAGCTAACTGTACAGCCCTAAAGCATTAAAGTAGTTTAAAATACTGTTCTTAAAACAGTGACTATTCAAACTAAATTTTTTGTTTGTTTTGAAAGGGAGCTAAATATTAGTTTACTTAGAAACCCTTAAAACAGTGATTATTCAAACTAAATTTTTTGTTTGTTTTGAAAGGGAGCTAAATATTAGTTTACTTAGAAACCTCAAAGAACATTTTCAACAACTTCATAGAATGTAAACATTGCCACATTTAAAGAGTCTCACAATAGTAAGTACAGAAACATCAGCAATTTTTGGAGCATGTAAATTAGTGGCAGAAGATGACGTGAATACATGCACGCACATTCCACCGAAACATTTCACTTACAATTCTCCCTGAGTGTATTTACCTTAGAAAGCATTGATTCTTCGCATTTAGGGGTCATTCAACTTTTTGATAATCTGATGAAAGTTAAGAGTCCTATCTCCAAAACTGCACACACCCACAAAATTTTGCATACATTCATACTGGTACCCTAAAATGCAGGCATATATTCACAGGATAGTCTTTCAGTGTCCATAAGCAATTTCCATCTCACTTTTTGGCCTTGCATACATTTTAACTTTAAGTTAGCTGACTCATATCTGTGTCTGTTTAGCTACAAATTTTAAGTGGCATATATTCACAGGATAGTCTTTCAGTGTCCATAAGCAATTTCCATCTCACTTTTTGGCCTTGGATACATTTTAACTTTAAGTTAGCTGACTCATATCTGTGTCTGTTTAGCTACAAATTTTAAGTATCAGGGATATCTTTTATCAGTAATGCTGAGGAATGTTTATTTTCCAGGAAGATCATCAGGGCCTCCCCCTGCTTGGCACTTGCTACCCTGTATTCTACTTGCCAATTCAAATGCCTGACTCACCCTATAAGCCCACGACAGAGACAGGACTTAGTTTAGAGGGTGTCTTCATCCTCCAAGACCATGGATGGCCATGACAGGCTCTAGATAATTACTTCTTGATTGAGCAAATGAGCAAAGCATTATTCTTATTAAACCCCCAAGAAAGCTGAAGTTATGTGAGGTTCAGTGATTTGCTCAAACAGCCGATTAGTGGCATAGTGGATATGACACCCAGAACTGCTGACTCCCAATCTGAGGATCTTTCCAATACATTCCCTGTCAGGGATAAAAGAATGAGCTGCAGAACAAGTCACTGCCAATATGTGGACTCCTGTCAGATGAGGTCTCAACAGCTTGGAGTTGACCATGAGGATGGAACATGAGTGTGCAGAACCCATAATATGGACCCCAAAGGGGAAAAGGAGGGAATCTTGAGGTAGAGAGAGGCTTCCAGACAGTAAGACAAACATATTTTAGGAAATCTCTGTTATATTCTTCAAGGCAATGGCACATTTCAGACATGTGGAATATTGATTCAAAAAGTGCTCTAATCTTAAAAATTAAAGTATTTAAGAATGCTTGACACTTTGGGTCTTAAATGTTTTCTTCTTTCCATTACTTTAATAAACATCTCCTCTAACTTACCTAGTACATTAGATTGCAAGCCCATTAACTGGCTAACTAGTTGACCCCAGTTATTATTGGCTCAAATTTTCCCACCTCCCCACCCCTGTATCCCCAGCTGCCAATTTCCACAAAAGAGATCTCTTTAATGTCTCTTGTTCATGACATGTCTGTGTTGTTTCTATCATTTTTACATAGAGTAATGATCATGTTCCTCCTTATTTAGTAAATAAGAACGTTGGATGTTGTGAAAACAAAAGATGGACTTTACTGATACCTTATTCTTTATCAACCTGTCAATGAACTTGATCGACTTAGGATGGTCACTTCATGATGAGTGACACAGAAGACCTAAAGACCTTAATAGCTGAAACAACACTTTGAGGCACTGATTTTTTTCCTCATCTTATTTCCATTTAAATTTCTATAATGTAGATTTCCTGAAATTTGCCACATCTCTCAAAGTAGAAAACAAGCCAATAGAAGATGTTTCTCAGAAAAGTCAGTCACTGAAGTGAGAAAAATCAATTTGAACATATTACTGGAAGTTTGTACTCAAACAGCAAACTCATATTAAACATGAGCAACTTCAAAATGGAAAATGTTGAGGGGATATGTTCAGAGACGAGTCTAACTTTCAGAAGAATTTCAGTCATTTCCTGTTTGGGGGATACATGAAATATGCAGGAAAGTTGTGCTTTTGTTGACTTTGGTAGAAAAACCTATGTGATTATAAGGGTGTTTTTGGTTTTCTTAGATAATTCATTTTGATGTCTGGCATTAAGAAAGTATTAGAAAAATATTGAGGAAAGAGAGGCTTGCAACATCTAGCCCTGAGGCATTTTACACTGTTCTCTTTATCTTTTTATGCTAAGTTCTTGATTTTTAGAGAAGCATCTGCTGACAGTCAAAATTCACCCTCAAAAAGCAGCAAGCAGCACTTGTGAAATATCTCTTTATGTATAGGTATGTTCACAGCATAGGATCATGAATAAATTTGTATTTAGAGTTGGATTAAGCCACAGACAAAACAAGCTCTTTTTTTGGAGGGGAATCCTTGTTTAAGGTACATCACAAGATTTCTTACTGAGAAGCCCATCTCATACCATCCTCTTCCAGTACCTGAGATTACCTCTAAGGAACATACCACTTCCTGTTAACAGATATAGGAGTTCTCAGTGTCCTACACAAGTGCGCGCGTACACACACACACACACACACACACACACACAATGGAAAATTAAAGGAAAATTAAAAGAACCAAGAAAAACTTGTAAGCATAGTTGTTAAGATAACTACAGAAAAAATCAAGTGTAATTAAAGACTTAAAGTCATTCCAAGGATGTGTAAAGATTCTAAGGTTGGTCTTAAATTAACATTTTTTATTACTTGGAAGAGTGAAAAATTAAACAATTCCTTCCCATTAGCTCAACAGCACAATTTCTTTGCCAGGTTAGCTGTTCAATACCAGGTCAGACAAGGGCACTGATGGGAAAGAACACAAAATATGTGGATTTATTTATTTATTTATTTATTTATTTATTTTGGTGAAGGCTGGGGGAAGCTGGGTGAGAAAGGGTATCCATGACAATCTAGATTTTTCAGCTCTGGGTGGGCATTAAAGGCTGGGATGAGAAATCTGGAGATTCCAAGTGGTTAGTGGGCAATACCAGTTACCAATGTGACCTTCTTTGACACTGTGCTGAGCTCCAGCCTGCAGAGAAAGTAAGACCTTAACTAAGGGACAAGTGGGACTTGAGTGTGTTAGCAGGGGTCAGTAGAACTGTGTGGGACTCTGGCAACATTACTGTTGGTTTCTAATTGTTTGCTAGGCAGATGGAAAAGGCATTCCAGAGAGAGAGAGAGAGAGAGAGAGAGAGAGAGAGAGAGAGAGAGAACAATAATAATAATAATACATTGAACTTTCAAAAGGAGAGAACAGAACTGAGGTTACCGGAGGCGGGAAAGGGGGAGGGGGAGGGGACGTTAGAGAGAAAGTGGTAAAGAGCCACAAAAAATTATTACATTTTATAATGCTGATTAAAAAAAATATGAATGTTCTATCTTCAGGCTATCTATCATCATTGTCTTTAATTGGCATCAATGGTTTAGTTTTGGACACATGTCTAGGATTCGATGAGCCTGAGAAACACACTTAAATAATCTTTAAAAGCCATGTATTTACCACACATTTATAAGTTAATCCAAATTGAATAAAATATGGTAATTATTTCTCATTAGCACTGTCTAAGTGCACTTTCAACAGCAAAGTGATAAATTAATAGTTCTCTACTCAGATGAGATCTTGGTCTCTCTCAAACCCACAGTGGCATAGGATCTCAGCAGATGGGAGACCAGAAATGCTTCCTGTCCTGTAATTATTTGTGAGCAGGATCTGCTCTCTTTTGAATAAGTATCTACCTCCTACACTCTCTATGAGACTTTTCTTATTTATTTACACAGAAAGATGTTGGGGAATGAAGACATAAAATCAGAGGTAGACTAACATTATAGGACAAAGAAGAAATCATATTTGATCCTGTTTGGCTGAGCAAAATGAAATAGTGAACATAGGTCTTATGGTTTACTTATCTAATAGCAATGGAGGGTTATCCTACTATTAGAGAGCTAAAGCAAATGGAATATGGTGCAGATACAAAGACTGGAAACATAATTATTAATTCTATTTTTTTGGCAATTAAATAGAGGATAAAATTTTTTCCCTTTTTTTTTCTATTTCAAAGCAAGATTTAATATTGTCTTTATACTTACAAGACATACCAACCACAACCAGACGAAGTTTTGAAGAATAGCCAAGTCCGCCAATAGGACATTATTGAATCGGGCCCAAAATCCCTAGAACTTCTAAGAATATCTGGCATTCTAAAAAATGCAATATCTAAAGTTGTGTCTTTCAAATATTAAATCTGCTATTTTTCCTAAGAAATATTTTTCTAGTTAATAGACTTTATTTTTAAGAGCATCTTTAGGTTCACAGAGAAATTGAACAGAAAGTACAGGCAGTACCCACAGCTCCCAACCGCCCACACCCTCACATCCACACAGTTTCTCCTATTACTAACATGGTACATCAGTGTGGTGCATTTGTTACAGTTATGAACCAATATTGATCTATTATAATTAACTCAATTTTGCAGTTGGGGTCCCTCTTTGTGTTGCACAGTTTAATGGATTTTGCCAAATGCATAATGAATGTCACATATTCACCATTACAGTATCATACAGGATAGTTTCCCCGCCCTGAAAAAAAATCTTTTTGATAAATTTCTAAGGAATATGAATGCTTATAATCAATCACAAAAATCTAATGCATCCTTATAGAGAGTGAGACCTACTAATTTAGTTCAATTAAGTGAATTAACGAGAATTATTCTGCATAAAATGTTGGAATTAGCCCTGAAAAAGACACAAAATGAGAAACAACTTCCACTTCAATGAGTTTACCATCTGGTACAGGATCGATCAAATGAGCCAATAATAAAATGAGCCAGTAATAAAAGGCAGTATGTTACACGTGCTATAACTGAGGTATAAATAAAGTACAAGGGAGTTCAAAGGAGAGAATGCTCACTCCTATCTGGGGTGGGAAAAAAAGGCTGTGGAAGAAATGACATTTGAAAAATGGGTGGGATATTAACAGGTTAAAAACAATGAGGGAGGGTGTATCAGACAGATAAATAATTAAAGGTAAGAAGATAGGTTAAGTGTGAATCACTTCTGAGAAAGTGCGCCAGTTGGAACAGAGCATAGGCATGTGTGGAGGTGAGGAACGGGGTCGGTCATACCAGAGCAGCAGGCTGAAGCCAAGTGTGGTGAGACTCCTGTATTAAGCCAACAGGTGTGCACTTATTTTCACAGGTAATAAAGAGCCATTAAAATGTGTGGAATTGAGAGATGGCAAGATCACAGGGATGCTGACATTGTGTGCTACAAAATCTTAGAGAGTGCCGTTCACACAGTGACCTTGTAGATCTCAGTACTTATCTTGAGCGTGCTTCTAATCCTAAGTACATTACATAATGACAAATTTCCCAGCAGATGGAAGCCAAGTGTCTTGAAAATGGGGTGCCTTTTCTGATTTGTATAAACACACCATGAGGTAATGGAAACCCATGAGAGCTGTGCTGTAGACAGACACATCTTAAAGCAGAAGATAGGACTGATTGCTACAAGGAAAGACTGGACATTTTGACATTAGTATGCACAAAGACAGGAGCTTAGCTTGGAAAAGAGAGGCTGATGTAGAATCTTTGTGGGAGACAAGGGAAGGACCCATACATGACTTCAAAGATGGGTGACAAATAATGATGGCGAACAGGAAACAGAAAAGTGAGAGGGAGATTTATCGAGGTAAGTGGAAAGGAAGGTGGTAGAGGGCAGAAACAAGGGGTTGCACTTTGAACACATTTTGGAGCCCGAGCTGTTGGCTGAACATGCAGGTGAAAGTGTCGAGCTGAGGCTGAAGTGCTGAGTGATCTGGAGGGCGGAGCAGGCACCAGGCTGGAGTCACCCACATGACTGTGGTCGCTGAGTCCCAGGGAATTCACGAGATAACGCGGGAGGGAGCCGTAGAGAGTTGAGCTGAACGTTAACTGGTGTCAGGAGCAATCCTTGCTCTTATCGCATTTGGCTTTCTAACCCGAAAAGAATTAGAAATAAATCTTGCATTCTTAGCAATGGGGTTGTTGGGTGGCTTGTTTCCTTTTCAGTTCCTGCCAACCATCAACTGCAATCAGAAAGCTAGCTTTTATACATAAACATGTCGTTTTTTCATTATAAGATTAGACAGGAGAGGCTTTCTGACCAAAGTCAGAATCATCCATGACTTGGTAATGTTTTAAGGTGAAACGGAGGCACAGAAATCAATTATAAATGCAATCAACTCCTCACTCAACAAAGAAAGCCATGGTAAAAACAACCTAAAAGCATTTTTATTTGATCCTCTCTCATGCAGTACACGTGGCCTCATACTTTCATTCCAGTGTTTTTCTTAATCTGGTACTAAAATTAATGTATATATCATAAGGCCATAAAGTTAATGATAAGAAAAGATAGTCAAGCAGTGTGTTGGGTGGCAGAGAAGCAATCCTGAACTGAAAGTGTTCGCCGTGGGTAAGCCTTGCGTGGAGAACGAGGGTTTACTCGAAGCTGTCCTGAGCTTCTCTTCTCAGTCTTCAGGCTGCAGGGCAAGCATTATTGCTCTCGTACTTACCTTATCGCGAGGGTGCCAGCAACCAGCAAGGTATCCATGTTCCACATGTTAGACAGAAGCTAAGTATTAAATGCAATGTATCTTCAACTTGCCTCCCCTCCCCCATCTTTTAATGCTATTTTAATGAACACCAGTTTTAATCTAGCTGGGAGTCTTAAATATTGGTGCTTCTGTGTCTTCAGGAAAGTTAGAAAAAAAAAAAAAAAGAGCAACATTTGGGCCATATTCAGTATTTCCTCGAAACTTGGGGTATTCAAAAAGTTTATGGGAAGATTCGTGTTATCTTTCAATTCTATTTTTTCCGTAAACTTTTTGAAGTACTCTCATATATCATTTTTTAAAATTTATTTTTTATTAGCATATTCATTGTTACAAATCATACTTATTCTTTATGCCCCTTATCCAATCTCTCCCCTCCCCTTTCTCATCATTCCCCCTCTAATAACCATAGATTTGTTCTCTCCCCCTGATAGATTAACTGTTCCTCTGTTGGTTTCTTGCCTAGATGGTCTGTCGAGTACTGAGACAGGTGTGATCAAGTCCTCCCTTATTATTGTAAATCGGGTGCTTCTTCTGTTACTCTGGAGTGTGCTTTGTGGAGAGAGAGGAACTCTTCATTTTTTTTTTTGGTCCCTGCTGGTGCCTCTCCTTGTGTCAATGTAGTTGAGGGTCTGGCGTGCCATCTGCACGGTGGCTGTGACTACTGCTATAGAGACTAGTCACCTTTATGGCAGCTGAGGCAACTGTAGTGGCTATGGTGGGCTACCTGTGTGGAAATGGTGGTTTTGGTCTGCTTTTTACCTGGTTGTGGCTGGGTTTGGCTTCCTCCTGCTCTAAACCTCAGGACCCCAGTAGGGCCACAGGATGGTCATGGCAGCTTGCCTAGTGGCAGCTGGGTTCAGCTTCCCCCAGCTCCATGCCTCATTCTAAGATGTTGTTGTGGAGAGTTGGAGAATGGGAGAGAGGAAGGGGGAGAGAAATAGGATGGGAAAAGGAGGAAAGAAACCAGGGGCTTTCCATTGGTGGCATGGTCATTGCTGGGCCAGATGCAAATGTTGGCATGCTGTGGCTGAGGCTCTCGGCCTCATACCACCCTGGCTTGGGAGCCCAGGGTGCTTCCTGTGGCGGCTTGTGGCCATTGCTGGACTGGTTGCAGATGTCGGAGCGGGATGTGGCTGAGGCCCTTGGTTGGCCCCCCACTGCCCTGTCTTGGGAGCCAGGGGCACTTCCTGAGGCAGTTTAGTGGTCATCGCTTGGTTGGTCCTTGTATATCATTTTAAATTCCTATCATGACTATGTTTTATTTGTTTTCTGGACTTTTAAGGGAACTAGAAAAGTATTATATGCCAGCATCTCCAGGTTAGTAGAGAAAAATTTGATATTATATCAACCTGTTTGAAATTTAATATTTAACATTGAGATTACCTCATCTGAATGTAGTATGACTATAATTGATATTCAGTTTGTTTGTTGATATTCCCATTGAACTAGAATGACTTTTTTTTAAATGTGGCAAACTGTATTTAAGTATGTTATTGGTGTATTAGGGGAATTAAATTAAATATTTAATTAGCCCTTTGCTTTATATAGAAATATATAACTTTTAAAAGAATGTTCAACATAGATCAATATTTGCAAGATAAAATTAAGGAAGAAAAGTTAGGCATTTAGAAATAGTATCTGGGATGTAAAGTTCATGAATTTGATTGTACTTTTAAAAATATAAAAGTTGGAAACATTAAATCTATCTGAACAAAGTTGTTCTTAATATGGTGGATTGGTCTCTCAAATATTATTTAAATTTGAACAATCTCATTTTCACATTCCATTTAGAAACTGTTCAAAATTATTATCTCTCTCTCTCTCTCTTTCTTTTTTTGTTTGGCAGCTGGCCAGTACAGAGATTGAACTCTGGACCTTGGCATTATCAGTTCTTTAACCAACTGAGCTAACTGGCCAGTCCCCTCTAATCTCCTATTACTGAAAAGAGAATGTACTCAGTACATAGCTCTTCATAAATTATAGAAGGCTGTGAATGTTTCTTTCCCTCAATACTGTGAATTTCCATTAGGAGAAACTAAACCAACAAATAAGCACACACATAATACGCATTAAAACATACCACACTAACTCAGCCCTTGAATTAAAAACAGCTCCTGAGCTGTATTTGTCAAGAATATTATATGTATGTATATTCAATTAATGCAGCTCCGTCATTTTACATTCTCACCAGCAGTACATAAGGGTTCCAGTTTCTCTGTATCCTAGCTAACACTTGTGATTTTTTCTTTTCTTTTTCTTTCTTTGATAGTAGCCATCCTAATGGATGTGAGGTGATATCTCATTATGGTTTTGATTTGCATTTCTGTCGTGATTAGTGATGTCAACTACCTTTTCATATGCTTATTGGTCGTTTGTATATCATCTATGGAGAAATGTTTATTCAAGTTCTTTGCCCATTCTTTAATCATATTTTCTGTTTTGTTGTTGTTGAGTTGTTTTGTTGTCTTTATATATTCTGGATATTATGTTCTTATCAGATATATGATTTGCAAACATTTTTCCTCATTCTTTAGGTTGCTTTTTCACTCTGTTGACTGTGTCCTTTAATGTATAGAAGTTTTTTATTTTAAATTAATTAATTAATTTATTTTTATATTTATTTATTTATTTATTTTTGTCCTTTTTGAGACCGGCCGCACCGGACTCAGCCAGTGAGTGCAGTGAGTGCACCAGTCATCCCCATATAGGATCCGAACCCGTGGCGGGAGCGCTGCTGCTCCCAGCGCCGCACTCTCCCGAGCACACCACGGGCTTGNTATTCATTGTTACAAATCATACTTATTCTTTATGCCCCTTATCCAATCTCTCCCCTCCCCTTTCTCATCATTCCCCCTCTAATAACCATAGATTTGTTCTCTCCCCCTGATAGATTAACTGTTCCTCTGTTGGTTTCTTGCCTAGATGGTCTGTCGAGTACTGAGACAGGTGTGATCAAGTCCTCCCTTATTATTGTAAATCGGGTGCTTCTTCTGTTACTCTGGAGTGTGCTTTGTGGAGAGAGAGGAACTCTTCATTTTTTTTTTTGGTCCCTGCTGGTGCCTCTCCTTGTGTCAATGTAGTTGAGGGTCTGGCGTGCCATCTGCACGGTGGCTGTGACTACTGCTATAGAGACTAGTCACCTTTATGGCAGCTGAGGCAACTGTAGTGGCTATGGTGGGCTACCTGTGTGGAAATGGTGGTTTTGGTCTGCTTTTTACCTGGTTGTGGCTGGGTTTGGCTTCCTCCTGCTCTAAACCTCAGGACCCCAGTAGGGCCACAGGATGGTCATGGCAGCTTGCCTAGTGGCAGCTGGGTTCAGCTTCCCCCAGCTCCATGCCTCATTCTAAGATGTTGTTGTGGAGAGTTGGAGAATGGGAGAGAGGAAGGGGGAGAGAAATAGGATGGGAAAAGGAGGAAAGAAACCAGGGGCTTTCCATTGGTGGCATGGTCATTGCTGGGCCAGATGCAAATGTTGGCATGCTGTGGCTGAGGCTCTCGGCCTCATACCACCCTGGCTTGGGAGCCCAGGGTGCTTCCTGTGGTGGCTTGTGGCCATTGCTGGACTGGTTGCAGATGTCGGAGCGGGATGTGGCTGAGGCCCTTGGTTGGCCCCCCACTGCCCTGTCTTGGGAGCCAGGGGCACTTCCTGAGGCAGTTTAGTGGTCATCGCTTGGTTGGTCCTTGTATATCATTTTAAATTCCTATCATGACTATGTTTTATTTGTTTTCTGGACTTTTAAGGGAACTAGAAAAGTATTATATGCCAGCATCTCCAGGTTAGTAGAGAAAAATTTGATATTATATCAACCTGTTTGAAATTTAATATTTAACATTGAGATTACCTCATCTGAATGTAGTATGACTATAATTGATATTCAGTTTGTTTGTTGATATTCCCATTGAACTAGAATGACTTTTTTTTAAATGTGGCAAGCTGTATTTAAGTATGTTATTGGTGTATTAGGGGAATTAAATTAAATATTTAATTAGCCCTTTGCTTTATATAGAAATATATAACTTTTAAAAGAATGTTCAACATAGATCAATATTTGCAAGATAAAATTAAGGAAGAAAAGTTAGGCATTTAGAAATAGTATCTGGGATGTAAAGTTCATGAATTTGATTGTACTTTTAAAAATATAAAAGTTGGAAACATTAAATCTATCTGAACAAAGTTGTTCTTAATATGGTGGATTGGTCTCTCAAATATTATTTAAATTTGAACAATCTCATTTTCACATTCCATTTAGAAACTGTTCAAAATTATTATCTCTCTCTCTCTCTCTTTCTTTTTTTGTTTGGCAGCTGGCCAGTACAGAGATTGAACTCTGGACCTTGGCATTATCAGTTCTTTAACCAACTGAGCTAACTGGCCAGTCCCCTCTAATCTCCTATTACTGAAAAGAGAATGTACTCAGTACATAGCTCTTCATAAATTATAGAAGGCTGTGAATGTTTCTTTCCCTCAATACTGTGAATTTCCATTAGGAGAAACTAAACCAACAAATAAGCACACACATAATACGCATTAAAACATACCACACTAACTCAGCCCTTGAATTAAAAACAGCTCCTGAGCTGTATTTGTCAAGAATATTATATGTATGTATATTCAATTAATGCAGCTAACTTAGCTGGTTATTTATAAATATTTATAAATATTTACTAATGTAAGGTGACAACTGAGAAAATTTGTCAGCGTGTGTGTGTAAAAATATAATTTTCTTAGAATGTAAATCAGGTAAAAATATAGAAGGGAAAATTAATAGTTGTTGAAGGTCTTACAGAAATGACTTAGAGACCTGGAAAAAAAGAAAATGTATCTGGTTCCCAGGGAACAAAATTTTAATCCCATTTTCATCTAGAATATTAAAAAAAACCCTTCTGAGATATTTGTAGATTTTAAAAATTTTATTTAAAAATACTTAAGGACTTCCTAGTCCATAGTAAATCTAGAGGCCAGAAACTTACAACCTTATGAGGAAAACAGGATATTGTGAAATCTCTTGGGAAAAAACTTGCAGAATTATAGAGATGTTCTTCTAAACTTTCACTTGGCCCAGACAGCATGCTTTCTGATGTTTTTTCCTGCTACTGAGTAATACATAAAACAGCAAACTAATCAAACTAGCCAACAAACAAAAAAGGCTGGATCTGTAGAAATGTACAATTTATGAGATTGTGAACCCCTATAGTGAATGCCTCAAAAAATATGGTTTGGTAAGTAGATGATGATGGTAAGAATG